>NC_089580.1:48372282-48448905 GCF_019320115.1 Miscanthus floridulus | reverse complement strand
CGCAGAAAGCTCATAACGGATAGTTTTTCAGGCTGCCTTATAAATAGAAGCTCCACTCGTGAGTGGAGTAACTTTTGCTCATTCCAACAGCTGAGAAACACGTTTGTGAGTGCCAAGAAGAGCAAGTTCCTAGTGAGGTGTTTGTGATTTGAGAATCCAAGAGAGTAGCCTCACTAGCAAATCAAGAGTAGCAAAGTGTGCATCCATCGTCTCATTAGGCTTCGCGTGGTCAAGTGAGAGTTCGTGCTTGTTACTCTTGGTGATCGCCATCACCTAGACGGCTTGGTGGTGATTGGGAGTTTGGTGTTCACCCGGCGGAGCTTGTGGGTGACCCAACTCAAAGTTGTGAGCGGCTTTGGGTGATTCGCCGCGACGGAGTGTCGAAGAATCAACCCGTAAAGAGCACTTGATCCTTGCGCGGATCAAGGGGGAGCTACACCCTTGCGCGGGTGCTCCAACGAGGACTAGTGGAGAGTGGCGACTCTTCGATACCTCGGCAAAACATCGCCGCGTTCCTTTCTCTCCCTATTTACTTTGAGCACTTACCTTGAGTATTTACTTTAAGCAATTCAATACTTGTTTTACATCCATAGAATTGCTTGCTTGAGTAAGGTTGGAACATAGGTGGTGAGTTCGTTGTGCATTAGTTTGATAGAAATACTTTTCTAGGCACAAGGGGTTAATTGGGCTATCCGTAGGATTTGTTTATTGCAAGAGAATTTCGAATTAGCCCAATTCACCCCCCCTCTTGGGCATCTTGATCCTTTCAGCTGCCACCGCCGCGCTTGCTACGATGGTTGTTAGGCGGCTTGGAGTGCCCACCAGCGCCCGTGTCGAAGGACACAGGGGCAGGGCTAGGAGTGGTGGAGGCAGCGAGCGCAGTGGCAGGTGCGTCCTTGCGGGTCTCCATGGTGAGTTCCTCGAGGATGAGGTCATCACAAGACTCCAGGAAGGTGGGGAATGGTCGAGCTCGACGAAGGAGCATCCCAACATGGCTGAAGCGCACGTTGAGGCCGCGGATCACGTTGAGGACGAGCGTGCGGTCGGTGACGACCTCGCTAAGGGCCGTGAGATCATCGGCCATCTTTTTCAGCTTGCGGCAGTAGTCGATGACAGAGAGGTCGCCCTGGATGAGGTTGCGAAACCGTGTCTCGAGGTGGATGGAGCGAGCCTCACGGTTGCCAAGGAACTACGACTCGACGACGAGCCAAGCATGGCGAGCGGTGGAGCCCTGGGCGGAGATGATCTCGCCAAGGTCGTCGGTGAGCGTGGCGACGATCCAGGACTTGACGACGCAGTCCATCCGGGCCCAATCAGGAGGAATTGGGGCTGGAGGTTCCTCTCGAATGTGATCCTGGAGGGAGAACTTGCCGAGGATGAGAAGGAACTGATCACGCCAGCGGTTGAAGTTACCGGAATCGACGTCGAGGATGGTGGTGACGTGGTTCCGGATGTTGCTGACTGCAACAGCCTGAGCATGGAGCTGCAGAAGGGCAACGGCCTCGTGATGCAGCATGGCAGCCCGAAGATCGGGTGGCGGCGCTGAAGGGCCTCCAGGTGCGGCGCCAGAGGGTTCCGGAGCAACGGCAGCAGCAGCGGCCGCCCGCTCCTTGGCAGCGCGCGCCAGTGCCTCGCTAGCGCGCTGGGCGGTGGCGTCGCGATCCTTAGCAGCGGCGGCAGCGTTGTTGGCCTTCTCCGCGGCGAGGCGTTGGGCGACGACGTCTTCCTGGATGGTGGCAGAGGAGGTGGCCAGATCATCCCCAACCCTGGGGGTTGCTGGAGGGGTGGAGGGCATGGTGGCGCAGCACGGTGTGTACCGGCACGCGGAGGGGCGCAGCACGACGAGGGGCCGGCGCGCGTGGAGTGGGCAGCAGAAGAGGAGACCTAAACCTAGGCGGCTGATACCATGAGAGCGAATAGGTCTCGGGAATTGATTGATAGATTAGCAGCAGTACAGGGTACAATATATAGGCAAGGATCAATAGGATTTATAGAAACACCCAATCAACGGTGATCCTTGCCTTATCAATGTAATCTATCTATCTTAACCCCTAAGGTAGCCAGCCTAACAGGCTAAGCGCCAGGCCCAAGGCTAGCCCATTAGGGCGCCTATTCTAACACATCCTGCTGGGACAAACACTGCATCACCAAGCTGCTGTTCGAATATCCAAGGCTCAATTCCTGCATAGGCAGTGATAAGAGCCAGGAAGTGAGCCAAATAATTTAAGTTAAAAACGCATCAACATTAACTGACCATATTCTTCCTTAAGCTTTTGCTTGTGCTCTTGTGTTAGATAAAAGCACTGATCATGTATAGCATGAGTAACCTGCCAACATACAAGGTTATGCAACACGAAAATCATATGTCAAATGATGTGCCATGGACAAATAGTGAGTACAACAAGGCACCTGCTTCACCAGTTCATAATTGCAATGCATAAACTCCTCTGCATGTTTCATCAGATAATCATGCAGCTTGCCAACATCTTCCCGTCGGAAAATATCCCACAGTGCACCACCTTCTGGTTTGCTTCCCTCTACAAATGGGAGATCTTCATCTTCTGACTCAAGAGATATAGCAATATGTTTTGTATCATTCCCCTTGCATGTCTTCTTATTTCTTTTTCCTATTGCATTGGAAGAATTACAGGCACAACGTTTACTGCATTTTCGGCCACTAAGTTGGGCACATATTCCTTCTGCAGAATTAGTAGGTGTTCCACCAGCTAAATCTGCATGCGAAGCTTGTCTTAATTTATTCGCTTCCTCGGTGGACAAGATCTCCTTTATTTTCTTTACTGCAGCAATCCTTTTTTATTTGAGCTTTATTTCATCAGTATGTGTGAGGATATGGACCTGATAAAGGCAGTAGAAATCAGCGAGTGGAAGACCATTAAAAAAAGGCAAAAAGCTTAGCAAAAAGGAAAGGATAAGTAAAGAAAGGTTCACCTATGGGGAAAAAAGAACAGGTAAATGAGATCCTTAGATCATTTGGGGATAGCCATTGACAGGAAGATGACCGGACAAAGTCGGCATGGAGGAAGACTAGAGTAGTTTGGGGGAATTGGATTCTTCTTCTTCATTGCTTGATTGAAAGGAGACACCATCCCATCCTTATATATATGAGAGGAGACTTGACCCCTAAGAAACTAATCCTAGAAATAAGTGACCTGATCTAATCTAATCTTTTTCCTAATCCTTATCCCTTGCCATGAGAGGTATGTGGGCTGGCCCTCCGGCCACCCATAACATGAAGCGATGGCAGCATTGTAGCAAATCGGTCCTGATAATTAAGATTAATGATTACTACATCTGACTTATAGTCCAAGCCATGGTCAACCACATGAGGAAATGATATTATAACTAGTGTTAAGCCATTGGCAATAAGAGGTCTAGTTTCTCGTACAAAACCTAAAACCATGATGAGATATTTGTAACTCAAACTAGCATTGCTGATCTATAAGACTATTACTACAGCGGTGTTAAATCCTTGACGATAAATGTGTTTTTTGTAGTACTTTAAGACAACTGAAAAAATCAAACCTATAGATAAGCTAGTCAGAACAGGCAATGGCATATAGAAATACATAGGCAGTTTTTGATAACTACTCCTATGTCGAGAACTGAGCTGGTGCTCAGTTGGTCAGCTGAGCGTGCACTCAGGCTGCCCACCCGGGTTCTAGTGCTGATACTCGCCCGGTTGCCTCACCTAGGGGATTTATTCCCCGTTAATAATTCCAGTTGTCTCGCATGGATGAACTCTCACTCATGTACTCTTAGCCCTAGATATAGGTTGTAGACCTAGCTTAGGTACTAGGGGTGTGAGTGTGTTAGCGTGTGTGGTGTGTGTTGGTGCGTTCCAGTTGTCTCGCATGGATGAACTCTCACTCATGTACTCTTAGCCTTAGATATAGGTTGTAGACCTAGCTTAGGTACTAGGGGTGTGAGTGTGTTAGCGTGTGTGGTGTGTGTTGGTGCGTGAGTTCAGATACAACAACTTGTACTCGAAGGTTGAGTCAATAAAAAACTACTCCTATATCAGTTCAATGTGGGTGTATATACGATGGCCATACCAAATTTTAAAGACCATGTAAGGATAATCATACCTATTACTTTGGATTATAATTTCTAATGGAAACATGGCATCAGAATAATCATCGTAGGAACATGATGAAGCACAATAATAACTATTTAGTTACCGCATCAGACATGTTGCAATGAATCTTCGTAACAGAATCACCAATTTCCAACTCTTGGCCAATTCCATAAGTAATATGAATCTTTGGACTAAGATCTGGTCTTTTAACATCTTTGGGCAGCTTCACTGCCAGATTAAGAGGACCACATTTTGGATCTGCATATTCACGAAATGGCAACGCAGATATAAACTCGGTACAATGTCGTGGCAACCGCTCCTCAATATAGCTATGTGATGGCCAATCTTTAAGCTTAAGAAGCAGAGGCAAACCCATTGGGCCAACCAGCCGACGGGAATACCCCTTAAAAAACATGTGAATATTTACATCAACCTGCATTTTGAGTACATAAAAGTGACAATGATGTTATAAACTTTGTTTCAAAAAAAATGATTAGGTAAGAAATGTTGCAATATAGGACATATATTTTTAAGAAATGGCAACCAAACATCTTATGGGTCTACAAGGCCATAAAGTTAAATATGGTAAAACCAGAAAAACGATACATATATGTACATAAAAAAGCGAACTGGTATTAATAGAAACTATAGGCTAACTGCATTTGAAGTTTTAATAAGGGATATTAAATGAACAATATTAGGAAGATTACAAGACATAATACTAGTTGTTAAAAAATATATTTCATAATTTGGATAGAGATTAACAGTCAATGATTTTATAAGTCACTTTATGCATGTGGTAGTCACCATTCCTCGGCACCAGTTCCAGTTTAGAACAATGATTAAACGTTAAGGACAGTCCCAATGAAAGGAACTGATGCAGTTTCCATAGCACAAGAAATTATCTATAGAAACTACCTTCTACAGTGGAGGTGTTTTTGTGTAATAATTATTTTCTCTTTCTCTCTCCCAACTCTATCTTTTTTCTCCAATGGGAGTGTGGCACGAGCCCCCTGAAAACTGGTGGTTTCTCCCCAATGGCGATTTCATGGTTTCTTGGTACATTGGGTCAAGAGAAGACCTGATTTCTTCGCGATGAAACCATTTCTAGGATTTTTGCTCTCTTTCTTCATAAATTACGTTGCCATATCAGCATTTTACCTACGTGGCAAGTCATTTAATGAGAATAGAAACCATCATCAATACACTATTGGGACTGCCCTAATAACAAACAATGAGGATATCACAGACCTCACGCCATGTCAGGCATTCAAGAGCGATAAATGAGAGTCTTTCGTCTTTATTTTTGTTTCTCTTTTCTCGTAACGCACGCCACATAACCATTGGTTCCCAGCTCAACCCAGGAGTCAAAGCAAGTGAATCACGAACAATAACAGGCTGACCCTTCAACCAGTGCTCCTGGAAATGATCTAGACTTCCATTTTGAACATCTCTAGCAGTTGGACAATATATGTAGTTATCACAGGAATTCTGTCTACAAGATGATTTCCTAGATGTTATGTCATTCATGTCACTAGATTCAGTGAAACAGGAACATTTTGAACTGTCCAACTCCAGCTTTGTTCCATTGTTGATCACGGAATTGGATTTCTCTAGTAACTCAGCAGTAAACTTCTCTTCAAACAAGCACTTAAGTTCAAGAAGAGAACTACCACAACCACCAAATGCATTTGGTGGGCAAGGTATGCTTCCATTGCTATTTGCCCTCCACCCTCTCAATCTAGGATTGTTGTCCTCAGCAGAAACTGCGCTACCTATCAGCATGCCACTCTGTCCATCAGATTGTTCTTGACTTGCAACTTTACCATGACTACTTCCCTGCTGCGAATCTTCCTTGCCTCCATGATCAGTTAGACTAGTAGCTTTGTCACTATTAACACCACCACCAGGAGCATGCCCTCCACGAAGCTCCTGGCTGCAGCTGAGGCAGAGATCATAGGAACAATTGTTACAGCTTCTGTGGAAGTCAGCAATAGAAGTCCTGCAGTTGTTGCTGTTACAAAGATAGCAATGAATTAGACACCTCAAGAAACAAATAATTTGCACGCAGCAATGTACTTAAACCCAAACCAACCAGCATATCCGTGCATCGCGTCTAATTGTAGCTAGAGGAACCTTCACTTTGTTAGCCCACAGGATACCACTTGTTAGCCCACAGGATCACCGGCTCAGGTGAGTTGACCACTCACCAGTCTTGCCGAGCACCCACTAGTGTTGCCGAGCACCCACTAGCTAAGCCAACCACGAACAAGCGTTGTCCGAATACACACACTATGCCTAGAGGTAGAAGAAGAGGGAGAACAGAGCATACACACAGTACAAGCACCAGCGTTGACCGGAGCCCTATATAGGAGATGGCAAATCTGAACTCTCTTTGTTGAGTTGCAGTGGCAAACTATATATACAACTCTATCCATCTAGTCATAGTACAACTGCCCTACTGCAACAGTGACTAGGTAACACAACAGGACTGACTTCTGCGCCTGTCCCTGCATGTGGCTACAGTCCGGCAGGTGAGCCGTTCGGCGCCTGCCTCTACAGCGGCTATAGTACCACAGCAGGGAGCATTTTCGGCGCCGCCTTCCCTTACTGTGTGTTCATACAAGGAAGCAGTAGATTATCTAACAATTCTTCCCCTAATCCTACTGCTATCCCCTGTACCCTCTCCATACCGATCATCTCCTTCAGCTCAGTGAGTCGAAGACGTCCGAGCGGCTTGGTGAGGACGTCCGCGAGTTGCCAACCAATTTCGACGAACTCGATGGCGATCTGCCCTCCATCGACACAGTCCCTGAGGAAGTGGAACTTTACGTCGCTGTGTTTGCTCCGGTCGTGCAGAATCGGATTCTTCGCGAGGGCGATGGGGGCTGGTTGTCCACCATCAGTGCTGGTGGGTGAGCTTCCGCACCGGTCAGCTCGCCCAGCAACCGGTGCAGCCACACAACTTGGCACGTCGCTGTGGCCGCTGCTACGTACTCTGCCTCGCACATAGATAGCGCCACCACCTTCTGTTTCAACGACAGCCATGAAATTAGAGCCAACCCGAGGAAGACGAGCACTCCAGAGGTGCTCCGTCGTCCGTCGATGTCCCCCGCCATGTCTGCATCGCTGAACATAGTGAGTTGTAGCCTACTTCCGACTGTCTTGGGAAGATGATCCCCTGATCCACCGTACCCTTGACGTAGCGCAGTAGCCTCTTCACCGCAGCTCAGTGATCCTCTCTAGGATCCTCTATGAAGCGACTGACGTAGCCCACGGCGAACGCAATGTCCGGCCTCTTGTGGACTAGGTAGCGTAGACCGCCGACGATGCTCCGGTAGAGTGTTACATCCACCTTCACCATGGTGCTGGCCTTCGTCAGCTTCAGCCGCTCCTCCATCGGAGTCACGCATGGCTTGCACTCAGCCATGCTGCTCCGTTCCAACAGCTTCGAGGCATATGCGCTCTGACCGGGCATGAGTTCCTCCTTCCCCTGTCTTATGATGCCGAGGTAGTAGGAGAGTGCGCCAAGACCGCTCATTCGAAAACGAGCCGCCATCTCACGCTTGAAGCTGTTGATGTCCTCCGTGCACGCGCCGGTGATGATCAAGTCATCCACGTACACGCCAACGACGAGTTCCTCCTTCCCCCGTCGCCACGTGTAGAGCGCATGCTCGGTTGCGCACCGCTGGAACCCAAGCTCGCCTAGTGTGGCGTCAAGCTTGGCGTTCCATGCTCATGGGGCTTGTCGCAGCCCGTAGAGCGCCTTGCGCAGTCGACGCACCCTGTGCTCCTCTCCCTTGATGGTGAAACCTAGAGGTTGCCTGATGAAGACCGTCTCCGCCAGCTCGCCGTTGAGGAAGGCTGATTTAACGTCCAAGTGATGGACACGCCAATCCTTTGCTGCTGCCAAGGTAGTAGCAAATGGACTGACTCCATGCACGCTACTAGCGCAAAGGCTTCCTCAAAGTCGATGCCCTCACACTGAACAAAGCTTCGGGCGACGAGGAGCACCTTGTGCTTGACAATGGCGCTGAGCTCGTCTCGCTTGACCTTATACACCCACTTCAGGTTGATCGAACGGCATCCTAGAGGTGGATCGACGAGCTGCCTTGTCTCTTTTTCTTCGATTGATTTCATCTCCTCCAGCATCGCCCATCACCAGTTTCCATCGCGCTCGGCCAGCGTGAATGTGTGTGGTTCCTCTACGCTGACAAGCAATAACTCTTGATCATTGAGCAGCCGACCAGCCAGGCCTGAGGGCCCTGTGTCACCGACGATGTTGTCTAGCCTACGGAACCGCACCTCCTCACCTTCGTGGAAGGCATCCACGAACTCAGTGATGTCACTTGGAGGTGAGGCGAACTCAAACAGTGTTGACAGAGTTTCCTGTTCCGCCAGAGTGCTCGACATAGCACCTGGAGTGCTCGGCACTCTAGTTGCAGTGCTCGACACTTCTTCTGGATAGCTCGTCACTACTCCTACAGTGCTCGGCCCACTGTAGGAGTGCTCAGCCTCAGTCTAGTAATGGTAGGCACCACTGCAAGACCTCTTGGCTCCGCTATGGGATTACTCGACACCCATCCTGGAGTGGTCGCCACCACTGCAGAACCTCCCAGCACCACTCCTGGCGTGCTCAGCATCCCTCCCGAAGTGCTCAGCACTACCCTAGGAGTGCTTGGCTCTGCCGCTGGAGTGCTCGGCACTTGTTCTCTAGCGTCTCCACCACCGTGGATGACCAGGTCCTCGACGATGAAGGTGCTGGTGAAGCCGCCAGCTTCCCCCGTGCTCAGACTATTCCAGTCCCAAGCCGCCTTCTCGTCGAACATGACATCACGCGAGACAAGTACCTTGTCTCCACATGAGCCGTAGAGCCGGTACGCCTTGGTACCCTCCGTGTAGCCTAGGAACACCTATGCTCCAGCTTGGTGAGGATCAGCTTCGTCTTCCTAACGTGGCCAATGCAGCCGAATGTCTGGAGGAAGGACACGCTCGGCTTACGTCCATACTAAGCTTCGAACGAGTCTTGCCTGTTAGGGCCTTAGTCGGAGCACGGTTGAGGATGAACACCACAGTGGTCACCGCTTCACCCCAGAACCTTGTCGGTATGCCTTTGGCCTTCATCATGGATCGAGCCATGCCAACCACCGTCTGGTTCTACTTCTCCATCATGCCATTCTGTTGTGGCGAGTATGGCGCGGTGTGGTGTCGCACCACACCCTGATCCGCGTAGTACGCAACGAACTCCACCAAAGTGAATTCACCATCGCGATCAGTCCTCAGCACGTGGAGCTTCTTGCTGCTCTCGGCCTCCGCGTGCATCTTGAACTTCTTGATCGCCGCCATCGCTTCGTCCTTGCTCGTTAGGAGTTGCAGCCACATGTAGCGACTGCAATCATCCACGAGCAGGAGGAAGTACCACCGACCACCGTTTGTGGCTGGTGTGATCAGCCCACAGAGGTCGCTGTGGACGAGCTCGAGAGCGTCCTTCACGCGATACTTGGCCACCTTTGGGAATGGTAGCCTCCTCTACTTCCTGGTCAGGCAGCTGTCACATAGCTCGCCTCTGTGCTTGATGTGGGGTAGCCCTCAGACCATATTCTCCAGCCAACCAAGCGCGTCGAAGCTGAGATGTCTAAACTGGGCATGCCACAGCCACGGCTTCTCGGTGTGCCTTGTCGCTAGGCACACTGGCTGCTCTACCTTCAGGTTGAGCAGGTACAACCAGTTCTAGGACCTCTTCACCTTGGTGAGAAGTCGCTGCTCTTGATCCCTGATCCTAAGGACTCCGTCCTTGATCAGTACCTTGCTACCGCGCTCATCTAGCTGACCAATGCTGATGATGCTAGAACGCAGCTATGGGATGTAATATACATCCGTTAGCGCGCAGTGCTCCCCGTTCTAGCATGTGAAGATGATGGTGCCGCGCCCTTAGATTGCCACCCTTGAGCTGTCACTAAACTTCATCGTATCAGTAACATCATCGTCGAGCTCAGAGAAGGCTGCCTTGGAGCCTGTCATGTGGTTGCTGGCAATAGAGTCCAGATACCACCGCTGCTCCTGGTCGGCGCCCACACGTCTGAGGTGGACTTAGGCGCGTGGTTCGTCGAGGTTGACAGCCTTCAGGGCCTTCCTAGGTCCTTCCACCATCGTCACATCTTCCTTCCCCTCGGCCTCGATGTCATGCAGTGCACAGAATGTCGCCATCAGGATAGTGGCCTCATCATCATTATCAGCTTGCGTTAGATGAGCCTCAGCCTTCTTCTCCTGCTTGCGATTTGGGCACTCCCGTGCCTAATGGCCCGTCTTCCCGCAGCGCCGACAGGTGTTGGGGTCGACCTGCTTCTTCTTCTCTAAAGAAGCCTTGCCACGGCGCTTGCCATCGCCACTGTGGTTGGAGGAGGCTACCTTCCCGGAGTTCCTCCGAGCAGCCCACTCCTCTTCTGTCAGCAGTAGTTTGCCGCTGTCCTTCGTTGCTGTCGCCTGCTCCAGGCGCTCGTCCACCGCCCGTAGACGGTCTATCACATCCTCAATGGTAAGGGTGGACAAGTCCAGCATCATCTCTATAGAGAGAGCGATCTGGATGTACTTTGCCGGCTCGGAGTGGAGGTACTTGGAGACCGCCTCCTCTTTGTCGATGGTGACGCCGTGGCTCTTCAGCTTGCCGATGAGCGTCTGCAGGCAGAGGGAGAAGTCCTCCATCGTTTTACCATCCTTGAACTTGAGGTTGGCGTACTCCTACTTCAGAAGCTGGGCCGTCGCCTTCTTTGCGCGGTCGAAACCGACGCGCATCGCCGCAATAGCCACCCATGCCTCCTTAGCCGAGCTCTTCACCCCCAATGGCTCCCTGTACTCCATCGGTACAGCAACAATGATAGCCTCCAACGCTGACATATCATCTTCCTCATTGTCGGTGCCCTTGTCAATAACATTCCAGAGCCGTCGGGCTCTGAGCTTGACCTTCATGGTCACCGACCACTCTTCATAGTTATTGCGAGTCAGCGTCGGCCAACTGGTGCCGCTAACCTCCCGCACCGTGAGAACAACGACCTCCGGTCGTGGCTGGGCAGCCACAGTAGTACCACTGCTGTCGCCCATCTCCGAACCGTTCGTTATCGCCAGCGGTTAGTCCGGCGATGGCGCTTGTACGGCTCCGATACCACTTGTTAGTCTACATGATACCACTTGTTAGCCCACAGGATCACCAGCTCAGGTGAGTTGACCACTCACCAGTGTTGCCGAGCACCCGCTAGTGTTGCCGAGCACCTACTAGCTAAGCCGACCACGAACAAGCGTTGTCCGAACACACACACTATGGCTAGAGGTAGAAGAAGAAGGAGAACAGAGCATACACACACAGTACAAGCACCAGCGTTGGCCGGAGCCCTGTATAGGAGATGGCAAATCTAAACAGAGCATACACACACAGTACAAGCACACCGTTTCACCATCTCCTATATATAGTTTGCCACAACAACTCAACAAAGAGAGTTCAGATTTGCCATCTCCTATACAGAGCTCCGGCCAACGCTGGTGCTTCAACCGTGTGTGTTCTATTCTCCCTTTTTCTTCTACCTCTGACCATAGTGTGTGGTCGGACAACGTCTGTCGTGCTCGGCAAGACTGGTGAGTGGTCGACTCACCTGAGCCGGTGATCCAGTGGGCTAACAGACATGACATGATTGGTATCGACTGTCATCATATGATAAAAAGTGTACCACATTGACTTAAACATAAGTGTGAGCATGTGCATCAACTTACCCTAATATGACAGGAGAAATCGGCCCACCTTAAGCTTTCTGTTGCTTCTTCTCAAGAATTTTCTTCCAGCGCTTTTGATCAAGCACCAATGTCATGTCTTGCCAGCTGAGATAAATGGTTTCATATGTCAATCAACTTGTATTGGGCAAGGAGAAACACGGAATGCTAATAAATGGGATTCCATAAATACAGTCATACAGCCATAACATCGAGACAGATTTTATAAAAAAAATACCATTCGTTCACAATGAGGAAAAGGACAATAGTTCATGCATCTCAAATGCTAAGGATAACACTAGAACAGTTGAAAATAAAGAATGACAAACGACTCATTCAATAAGAAAGTAAGAATGAAAAGGATGGATGACCCCAAAATCTTAGCAAATTCAGATTGATGAAAATAACATTTGAATCCCAACACATAAGACTCAGAGCATATGCCTAAATTTGATGGGTGCCATAAAACTTGCGAGCGTTAGATTGAAATCCAGAACAGATTATCCAAACAATCTATAAACATGGCAGCTCCGTGGCAGAAGATTATGTAAAACCATGCAAAATTTATAGATATGCTACTGGTGAAAAATAATTTATAGTGAAATCGTGAGAACCATTTTTTCTAATTTCTCCATTTAAACATTAAAAAGTTAATACGGTAGTTCTATTGGTTAATCTACTAATATTCTGGTTTTCATTTTAACAATAACAGTTAAGTTAGGAGGAATACAGGTGTTCGGCATATTGGAGTATCAGTATGCAAGCTTCCTAAACGTCCGTGCACCGCAGCAAACATTTATATATTTGATTGAACAGTGTCAAGAGTCCAATGATACCAAACTCCAGTAATGCAGCCAGCACTGCAAGAAAGACTCATGGTCAAGTTTGCCATTGACCTATACTAACAACAGTTCTGGGTGGTTTTGCATAACTGGCCATGTGATTTTCGAATCAATGTGCAAATGAGTGACTGATTGCAGGCTTGTAGATTTTGTGAAAACAAACGTAATGAGTTCCTCCTCTGTATAGATTCCCTCTCATAGTTTCGCAGGTCTCCTTGCGTGTTTTGGCTTGGGTAAAGCCTCCCTTTTGTACAGTGCCTCCTTTTTTTCTAATAAATCTCTACAGTGGGCGCCTCCCCTACTGTATTTTACGCTAAAAAAACAAGACAAAATATCTATTCTCTTCCGTTCCAATTGAAAGTCATTTTTTGCTTCAGCTGCATTAATAAAGGAGGAAACTAAAAACGGCCTTGGTTTGTTCATTTCTTCCTAAACTTTAAGCTCATTTTTAAGAGCCTACACAACATTTAATATTTAGTAGTCAAATATGCCACTGTAATTGTTGACAGATCATAATGAACAAGTTTTTCAGTGTGCGCCTCAATGCAACACATAATGAACAAGTTTTTCAGTGTGCGCCTCAATGCAACACATAATGAACAAGTTTTGTTAGATACTGATAAATATAATTGGTGGTCGGCAGTCATCATAAAGCAAAGCCTGATCGTACTTCTTCCATCCATAAATGTAACCATTTATAGGATTTTTAGGACAGATTAAGGAGAGGAAATGACCATGATACCCCAGGCCTCAATCAAGTGATCAACACCTTCCTCTTCAGGTAACCAATGCTGGTTGGTAAGTACACAGAGCGCCAACAAATACATACTGGAAAATGTCGTCATAGTTCACTTACAACGATTAATCACCTTTGCCACTTACTTCACTGTCTGTCGCACTGACAATAAATGGCCAGTACACAATGTGGAAGAGATCTGCTTGTTTCTATTTGTGGGACAAACACTATGGTTCGGCAGAACATAAATGGTCTGCACAACCTGTGGGGATATCAATCTAGAGCAGGCTGGCAATGTGGACAAACATGACGCATAGTAGACCGCAAATTACCAAAGCTCTCACTGAACATCGTTAACTTGGAATTAAGCCCATCTCTGTTGCCTCCCTCAACATATAGGCAAAAATTGTTGGACACCACCCAATCGCGAAATTTGCTGAAGGACATGGCCAAAACCTAGTCTAGCTGGTGGACAATATTCCTCTTTGGCAATTTGCATGAGCATGCAAGAGGCAATGAATATGCATTTAGATAATCCTGGTGAATAGACCCTCAGTTTAGTGGGGTCCACGAGCTAGACTTGGTCTTTTTTGCTTGATTCCCACCCTTAGGCCTAAGCACACTGTGATTCTACTATCATGATTGGAATCCGACAAATTTGATGACTGATCTGGCAATCCCAAGGCTGATTGCAGTAGTGACTGGGCTGGTCTAGTGTTCGGCCCAACAGAGATCATCAGCCAGCACATCCTCGCCAAGGATGTCACATACTTCATGCAATTATATACCTTTCTACAGACTGTGGAGGTGTACTATCAACCCAAGCAGAAAGATTCAGCCCACCGCTGCTTCCACAGTCCACAAAAGCGTCAAATGAGAGCATTTGCTATAGAAGTGGTGTCCCACAAAGTAGTGCGCCTCGTAAAGTGTAATACGCACACACATCAACAGAATCAATTTTCAAATTCCACAGAAGTGGACATCGTACAGACTTCACACTATAAAAGGAGGGGGAACGTGTGCCTACCAGCTGGTGCTTTAACGAAGAGGAGGGGCAGGAGGGAGAGGTGGCACCCCACCCATAAATTTCTATCTTGCATCCACCACTGACTTTCGGGCAGTCAAGTGAGGTCATGGAAGGAGACACAGCCAGAGCTGGTGAAACTAGTATTGCATAAACCGCATAAAACACATTGGTAGCTCCCCTTCGACAATTAATGACTAGGATTGGTGGGTTTGTGGCCATTTTTCGCTATGCATTGCAGGGAGGGCAAGTTCTGATTGCCCTTTCTTTGAGTTTCCAGGGCATGGTGACCCTGAGGGGACCACCGGCACGAGCTGCTAACAGACCCCTATGGGATGCAGGCTTGAAAAGCCAAAAGGAGCTTCATATGGCAGTACTTGGTAACAAAGAGGTGCAAGGAAAGACAGCCAAGAAGAGATATATTGGAAGACACATAGGCTACTCGATCTGGCCATGCCTGATGCTTCATAACCAACTAGATGACGGTTCTCACCATCTCCATTCATATTTGTCAAGATAAAAGATGTACAAAACCAATTTACCTTAGAAAAAAAAAATTAGATTTTAACCAAACCTCCATAATTTGTTTAAGAAAAAATAAATGTACAAACAAAATGGTGATGTACAATTTCAGTGTGTTGTTGTGCACATCTGAGATGGAATTACATGTTGGGGAGTACACCGTACATCTATCATGTCAAGATTTTTTTGAACTTTGGGAGGGTGCTGCACTACATAGACCACCATATTCATATTGTCAATTGGAGCCTTGCAGGGATCATTGATCAAAAGCCAAAAAAAAGTGATTTGGATTGGCAACTGTTGATTATATTTATCTAGCAGCTTACTCACGGAAAAAAGTATGAAGCAGATCTTCATAATTTCTCTATCCCTCAAGGGCCACAGAATGAGACATCTTGTGCTTAATAGGCATAAATATCTAAAGCACTTGACCATGTCTTAATCCTTTACAAGCACTGTGTTGCTCTGCCACATCGACTTTGTTACTTTCTTTTTTCACACATATTTAATTTAGCTCAAATTAACAATAGGGCCCCACCCCACTGTAGCACCCGGTTTTAAGAACAAAACCAGATACACGCCATATGTGAGTCCAGAAAGTCAAATCTCACATATAGTTACAAATAAGGGTAATATCAATAAACAATGCTCAAAATATAACATACTTAGTATAAAGAATATAACCTTAGATAGCAAACGGCGGAAAGACAACTTCGATCTTCGAGTGAAGACTCCAATTCCACAGGGACAACTGACTGGTTGATCACAAGGCTAATTCCTCCAAACTCTAGCAATCTGGTACCCATCCGGGATTTTTTTCAAATATGTGAAAAATAAAGCAAGCGTAAGTACATGTCGTACTCAACAAATATATCATGGAGTTCATTAGGCTCAAAAGGCTAACACTGGTTTAACTGCGATTAGCTTTTAATAAGTCATCTTTTAGCAATTGGGTGGCAACAAGTTTATTCACAAGTCCATATAAACACATGATTAGATAAACATGAATAATGAATAGCATAAACAGTAATCATTAGTGAGCATCTTTATCATCAGTATCATCAGTGTTCATCATCTATTCCGTAAGGGTTCCAAGGCCGCTCGTGACTGTGAGCACGGCTGATATACCAGTTTTACACTCTGCAGAGGTTGTACACTTTCACTGTGAGTTGTGATTCACCCTTTCGCCCGAGGTGATCAGCCTCTTGACCCACTACCAAGGAAGGTCGGCAGGGTTCACTATGAAGCCTTTCAAAGGTTCGTCTAATAAGTTAGGGCCATTAGATTCACTCGGTAAACAGATGTAGGAACTCCTGTCGAATGGCACAATTCCATCACGGCTATACACATAAGAGTAGATGTTGTCCTATACCCGATTCGTCAAGCCATTCTTACGCCAATAAAGATAACCTCTAACAAGCTAGAAAAGGTCCTCATACTAAGCTAAAACCAGAGCCATGTAGCCCTCATAGTTGTACTGTAAGTCCCGGATGATCACTTACAGATAAGTCTTTAGGGAGAGAAATCTAGAGCACCATAAAAACACCTCAATGCTCTAGCCCCCTTTTTCCATGTTGCTAAAAATCATCTTTTAGTGTTTATTGCATATACCATTAGCCAAGATACAAGATCATGGTTGTAGTTGAGCACTAACATAATACTACCCAATGCAATACCCCATAGGTATCAAGGCACAAGGTACAAAGTACTAGGGAATCCTTATTGGAAATCAAGGTAGCATATGCATATAATTAAAATGATATTAAGGTGAATAGGACAACAAGAAAGATCCTATGCTATATTTGCCTTAAACACCGATCCTTCAATAAGCTTTAATCTTCAATGTTCTTCTTCTTCTTGATCACCACGTATATCTCATCAACTAGACATAATCGTAGAACACTACACAAACATCCATAAACATGCATGCATAGCATATAATTACATCTATATTAGAACAATACACCAATCATAGAAAAATAAGTAAAAGAGTTTAAACACGATTCTACGCATCGCTACGAGCACACAGCCGCGAGGGGCACACTAATCGGAGCTATAACGAAAAAGATACAACTACCAAAAGATTTACTTTATACGTGGGGAAAAACTATAGTCTTTATTTATTTTAACTATATAAATTCATATATATAAGATACTTTATAAATAATATAAATTGAATTAAGTCAAATTTAGATTTGAATTATAAAACTAAAGTAAAACAAATCATATTTTATTTATGAAATCCAGTTGCATAATTATTATTCAGGTTAGGATTTAAACCATGAAATTCTAGAAATAGTGTCATGATAAACATTGTTACTAAGCATAGATCTCGTTGCAATAAATCTAACGCAACTCGAATAGATCAAATTAGAGCTAAAACGTAGAAGATATGAATTAAACAAGATTTTCTTTAATAAAATAATAGATTAAACCTAACCTCGAATTTTAAAAGTTGAAAACATATCTAATAGTAGTTTGAACACTTAGATTATGGAATCACAGACCTAATTGAACGGGTCAAATCGGAGTTAAAACTGAGAAACTACGCATAAAATAAGATCAATGGCAATTCTGTAAATATTTTGAAATCAATTTCATATTAAAAATAATTAAAACCGAATTGAGACAGTCCTGTGGACTGGGCGTCATTTTTGGAAAAACACAGGGGTCAAAACATAAAAACTAGAGGCATTGATTGAATTATTTTCAACAGAGGGTGGACTGCGGGTTGATTTCATAAAAACTCGGGGTATCTTTAGCAAAAAGGCCAGCGAAGGGGTATCTTCTAATCTAGGCCGTTGATCTCAGATTGGACGGCTAGAAACGGTTGGATGGGATACGCCGGCCAAAATAGGAAGGCGACGCGGTGGAGGCCATGGCCGACGATGAGCACCTCATCGGCGCACACGGCTAGGGCCCTAGAGACCACGAAACAGCTCGGGAAAAACACCGGGGTGCATAGCTCGAGCTTGCGACCTCATTGGGGGTATTGGTTGAAGCAGGGGATGGATGGTGATGGCGGCACGCGCTATCTTGCGGCTCGAGAACTCTGGCAATGGCGCGCGGATAGAGAAGGAAAAATAGAGGGCAAAAACAAAGCACAAGGGCTTCCTTACCAAGATGTGAAGGCCGCAGAGCAGTTCGATGCAACGGCGACGCACGACATCGATGAGATGCGCTCGGCGGCGATGGGCTAGGGTTGCGACGCGCGGCAAAGCTTGAGCGAGGCGGCGGCTGCGGCGATTAGGGTTCAGGATAGGTCTAGGCGAGGGCGGAGCAGCACAGGCCGCTATTTATGGGGGCTCGGCAGCTTGAGGCGCATGACAAACGGCGAAGACGGGGCGACGATGGAGTCCGGGTAGAGTCTGGGTCGGGGAAGAGCCTGAGGTAGATGATGGCGCTGACAGGTGGGGCCAAGCTATTAGCGTAAGAGGGAGCGAAAGAAAAGCACGCACGATGGCTTCTGCTGCTGTGGGCTGGAAGCCAGAGACGGGAAAACGCTTGGGCCAGTGTAACACCCCTGGTGTTAGGCTTGCCTAATTGCACTTACATTCCATGAACATGAGCATCATTCATCCATTCATGAGCATATATCACTTGAAACATGTGAAACATGACTATGAAACAAAAGTATCATTTCAATTGTTTTTCATCATTTCATACCTTTAGTGCTTGATTTCTATATGACCAATGTGTGGTATGGCTAAATACATTGTTAAACATCTTAGCTATGCTTAGAAAGTCATTAGGAGCAATGTTCATGTTGATCATTTTGCCTAATTAAGTTTCCAGGTCATGGGTTTACTTGTTTTGACCCTAGGACTCTTTGGTTTGACTGTTCAAAAAGTACCACTTAGAATGTTTGCATGTCTGAGCAACCTAAAACAAAGTTGTAGCAAATTACATAAGGAACAAAAAGTATTTTGTGACCAAATTATGAAAATATGCACAACATGCTCAAAATGGTCCCACAAGTCAGAAATTGGGTTGAGTTCAACACTTAGAAATTTCTAAGTATAAACTCCAGTTTTCAGTTTCTTGAACATGACTTTGGCATGATTTTACTCTTTGTCCTTTGCGAATTAGACATTGATCTCTAAATGAGTTTTGTAGCTGACATGTAGGTGTACAACTTTTGTTTTGAATTATTTCGCTAACGATTGATGGATTAGGAGATAGAGCACCATCATTTCGTGCTGTCAGTCAGTTCCTTACTCTCTGAATCGAGCTACAGTGTTCTGGCTTCAGTCAGTTCATGGCTGACCGAGATCAGATGGTGGCCACCGTGTGTCCACCATGCGCTTGGCTCGCCCTGACCACGCAGCGCGCTGGCTGGCTTGAAGAGGAGCGCGCCCTGCTGTCCTCCGCACACGCTCTGCCCTCATTCCCCCCTCCTTGCCTTCCCCATTCGCAGCCGCAGCGCACCGCCAACGCCATCAGCTCCGCCAAGCTCGCTCGAGCTCGCCGTGGCGCCACAGCCACCACCATCCAAACCGTAGCTCCGCCATCGCCTCACGGACCTCGTCAGCGCCCTCACGGAGCCAGCCAAGCTATAGGTGAGCGACATTGCCGAGCCGTGCACCACCGCGGCATGGCCACCATGGTCGCCGCCGGTGATCGCACGCGGTCCCGCCTGACCGCTTCACCGTAGCCACTAGCCGTAGCATAGGAAGGTCCGTCTTGTTTACCAAGAGCTTACGCGCGCCTTGTATGGCCACCCACCGTCGGGGTTCGCCGGAGCACCACCGTGCGCCATGGCCGAGCCACCGTGGACCATGGCCGGCATCCCGGGAGTCCACTAGAGTCTAGCTTTAGGGGTGCTATGGATGCGGGAGGCCTAGGTGAGCACGCCGGTGCCGTCGGGTTCGCCGGAGAACTCGCCGTCGGCGAATTTCGTGGCTGCCACGCCGTCGTCTCCCTCCGTCCCCTATTTTCTCTCGCTAACACGTGGGTCCCATTTGCCAGTCGTCGCTGCTGAGAGGAAGCCAGAGCTGGGTTGCGCCGTTCTGGGCCGTGTGTGCGCACAGTCGTGGGCCGCCTAAGCTGTTCGGGCTGGCCCAGTAGCGTTTGAATAAATGGTTTCAATTTATTCTTTATTATTTGAAATTTGAAATGGTTTAAAAAATATTTGGGTACTCAAATTTGCTCCAAATTTGTTGAAACAAATTTTGCTAGGTTCCTTATCACCAGATCTACTTGGGAAAATTATTGCATGTCATTTTTGGGATACTTTTCTGTAGGATTTTATTTAATCATGGATATTGCTGATAACTTGAAAAATATGTAGAAAAATCTATAGTCTACAAAAAAATATGATTTCAAGTTTGTTAATCTTCTTATGTCATGTACTTCCTAGGAAAAATATGTTTCATGCATTTGCTGTGGAAAACTTTGGAGGTGTAGTTCAAGTACCTTTAATGGCTGATTTTTGTTATTTTGCTAGAGAGCAAACTTTGTATAAAACATGCATGTGATAATTTTTATACAGTCATTGTATGCTATGAAGAACCTAGGAAAAATATTAATTCTATTGTTTGACACTTTTCATAGTACAAAGTATTTTCATGTACAAAATCATGTCATAGCTTGTTATTTTTGTGTAGGCTAATCCACTCATTCAAACACCATGAAAATCTGATGGTAGTCTAATTAGAGTAGTACCATGCTACTGTAATTTTCTTAGATTTTTATAAGCACCAGAAATATAGATTGTTGTTGTAGCCCCAATTTAAAAGGAAATAAAATAATCCTCTTTAATACAAGATTAGTTAATAATAATAGCTTTGGTGTATCTTTGAAGCGTTTGATAAGGTGTGTTGACTTAAACATATTGGTAGTAGAAGAGAATGCAGTAGATGACATGTGCTTGTAGTATATTTTCTTGGATGATGTTGACAACCTTGTATTTAAACATATCCATTGTATTCATCTCCTTCGATGCATCGATTGCATAAGCACTTACGCACATTGCATCATACAGGATCGCAAACCGAGAACCCAGTCATCATACTCGAGGAGCCTGAGGAGCAATTCGAGGTGCAGCCGCAGGAAGTGCCAGAAGCCGACGAGGAGGACGTTGAGGAACTTCCAGAGTGCCCCGATCACCGTCCGAGCTCCTTCGAGAGAGGCAAGCCCCGGAGCATTTTCTCCCGGTTTGCAATTATTTAATTAAATGCTTTACTTTAATTGATGCATTACGTTCAGGAGTTGTTTGAAACTGTTGCTGCATTATACCTTGTCTACCTTTGTTATACTATATCCTTGTTACCCGAGTATCCGCAGTCGAGTCAATGCTTAGCTGGCTTAGACCGGTAGAAGTTGGGTGATTTCCTATCACCTGTGAGCTATAGGTGGTTACCTGGATCTGCTTGGATGACTATGAAGTCATGGTATAACTAAGTGTTAAATGAAGTTGAGACCGGACGGAGACTTGCAGAGTTTTGGACTATAGTGCTTTCCGTCTGTGTCGATTAAGGAACGACCATTGTTGGGCCTCGAGTCATGTTGAACGCATGCCTTACATTTAGCTGGCCGGATAAAGTACCTTCCGACCGCGAAGCTAGAAGATTTTTCGGGCCGAGTAGATTGCCCGCAATGCACTGTGCCAGAGCAGGTGTGGTAGGACACGGGGGCGGGATGATAAGACCAAAGTGCAGTCGGTCGGCCCCCGGGTACATGTGGTTCCTGGCAAACTCGAGATTCCTGGAAAGTTGACTCGGTGATCAATATCTCACTTTAGCGGGTGAGTGAGGTTTGTGTAAGGAATAAATCACCAGCTGGTTAGGAATCGATTCGAATCACCATCGCTCCTGGATAGTGAGCACTTGACTTGAGTTACTTCATCGTAGTAAATGTTATGGAACACTTGGACAGTTATAATGAATATGACAGTATGAAAGTTGTTTAATGATCATTGGTTATCATTATCTGATTAATCACATATTTACTCTAGTATAGGTGCAAATCTAGTCGATGGGTTAATAATAATTAACTTGGCAATAATGCTTTTCGAAAAGTTCTTGAAATATTAAAAATGCTTCTTTTTTTGCAAATGAGTCAGCTACCCTACTATAAAGCCCTTCATAATCCTTGGTGTCATTTATTTTCGGTTATGTCGGGTAAGTCTAGCTGAGTACCTTCTCGTACTCAGGGTTTTATTCCCACTTGTTGCAGATGGGCAGATGTATTACGGCTACTGTATCAACTGCCTTTATCCTGCGATGGATGATGCTTAGGACCATGGGCATAGTCATTCCTTACGTCTCATCTGATGCTTTTGTTGGAGATGATCATTCGTTGGCACTATATTTAAACTCCGCGTGAGTGTGTGTGTGGTTTGAACAAATGACTTCCGCTACTTTTATTCAAACTGGTTTGTAATAACTATGTTGAAACTCTGATGTATCTGAGATTGTGAACTTTTATGTAATATATGATGGTGACTGCTAAACTTATTACGATCTTGGCTGGAATGGAAGTTGGTTTGAAATCCCTCGTGATTTCACGGACTACCAGGTTATACGGGCTTAAGTTTGCTAAATCGTCTGCCCTGGCGGATGATTTTCTTACTTAATTTCGTATAATTGGTCGGTTCTGTTACAGCTGGTATCAGAGCATGGTTTAGCATGTTACTGTTCACAAGTGTATTTAAAACAAAAAGACATTTGGAAAACGTGATTTTAAAACTATAAAGTGTGCCAGTGATCATATCCTTTATGCCTAGTTAAGGACTTTAGGTGGCTTAATTAAGTACTGACTTGGGGTTCTTGCATCATATTTCTCTTTCGTCGCTCATACGGCGTGCTATTGTATGAGTGCCACTTGTTTGAGTGGTAATGAATGGATCATTTGCCTCTACGCGTCGGTAAGTGTGAGTTGTGAGAGCATGATCGGATACACCACCGATCTAGGGTGAATGCTTATATGATGCTGGAGTAATTACATGTTCTACGCATGTTTTACCAAGGTATCTCATGTATGGGTCTTCCGTCTGTTGAGGCGATGCCATCAATAGGACGATGATTCGGGTAGTTACTACCGTTGTACACGTATCTGGGGATTCGTGTAGAGCATGTAGATAAAACTTTACTGCTTTTATGCATTCATTGGGGAATTGGGCTGAAATGAATCTTCTGTAGGTACATAACAATGCTATCGTATAGAACGTATTAGCTACGCATTGAGAGATCGTTGTATGCCACCGAATTCGTCGTTAGAAATTATTTATTTCCTAAGTTTGTGAGAACATACGGCACGTACATACATCATGTTACTTGTGCATTTCATTCATGTCATGCATTCCTCCCCTTATAAATGGATTATCTCATTTGATAAAAGTTGTATCACCTAAAATATGTTTTCCCTGAGATAATAAAAGAACTTTTGCTACAGATGGCCCACACGAAGCAGACCGCCCGTAATTCCACCGGAGGAAGAGCACCTCGACGTCCGTTGGCCCTGAGGGAGCACCGCACCACGGACACCTTCTTGAGTGAGTTTGGCATGCCAACTTTGCTTTGGAGAGTGCTCCATGATGTGGGGTACCCAGAGGGTCAAGAGCCAGTGTACTCTTGGAATGAGAGCCAGTTAGCAGAGGATGGACTTGCAGTGGTGGAGATCACGGTTCCTGCTCTCGGTGATGCTCCAGATTGGGATGGTTGGCATTTGGAGTTTGAGGGTCGCACTCCAGCTGAGGGTGCAGAGGGAGCAGCCTTCCGTGTCATCAGGGACATTATGAGCAGATTTCCTAGTGAGCTTGCAGCAGCTCTAGCTAGTACTTTTCCTATGGATGATCCTCGTGATGCCATTTGGGTTCAGCCTCAAGGAAGTGCATTGGTCAGAGGTCCAGCTGAAGGACAGGCTAGCGACAACTAGGCAATGAGTGCTATGTTCGTCGCCATCAGAGCATATGAAGGTCTTGAGAGTACCTACTGGACTTTGACTGGCTTGCGTAGTGAGGATAAGCTAAAAGGAAAGAAGCAGAAGAAGAGACAGGCACATGCTATAGCTAGCTTGCAGGAGCAGTTGGTTGATATGAACTTACAGCGAGATCAGGCGGTTGAGAGAGGTGATAGAGCTATGCAGCGAGTGCATACGTTGACTCAAGCCAACAACAATGCAGACCGCATGATTGGACAGTTGGTTTAGGAAAGGAATGAAGCCTGGAACGCAAGAAACCTTCTGCTGCAGAGGGTCGATGAGCTAGAGGAATACAATGGCTACCTGCACGAGAAGTTTCACACACTCTACAATGGGGTTGGCCCATATGCTCCACCAGACGCCGCTGGCATGGACATCGATGACGACAACCAGGACGAGCCTGCAGTTTCACCTAGAGGCGATGGTGACGTCTCCGATCCCGATGATGGACCTAAGGAGTAGGCTAGTTGCCTTGCGCTAGTGTCTAGGCCCTGTCACGATGACCTTTCCAAAAATGATGAAGCATGTTGGTACCAACAACCACGTCAGATTCAATGACTTCATCAGCGACTATCTGAAGCAGGAGAAGAATAACAACGCCAGCACCGCAGCTAAGACACGTAAGAGAGCCTTTGAAGGTAGGCCGTCTCAAGCTAGAGCCCCTATGGGAGGTCGTCCCCCATATCGCCCCTGGGCTCCTGGCGCTAGGTTCAGGCCACCTCAGCCAAGAAGTCAGAATTTCTGTGGACCTCAAAAGCCGTACAAGATGGCAGTACAGCCCAACAAAGCAGCCGCAACCACGGTACAAGGCAGTTCCAAGGGAGCTGTGGGATCTGCCGGGACAGTGAGAGGACCTTGCTATAACTGTGATCAACCTGGCCATTTCTCAAGGTTTTGTCCGTACTCGCCTAAGAAGAAGCAGCAGACTTATAATGCTAGAGTGCATAGTACAACAGTGGATGAAATTCCTGAGGGAGAGCCCGTCACTGCTGGTAAGTTTCCTATCAACGAAAACCCTACGGTTGTTCTATTTGATTCTGGATCATCGCATTCTTTTATGAGTCAATCATTTGCACAGAAACATGGACAACTATGCACCGAATTGGGTTATGGGTACCGTATAAGTTCAGCAGGGGCTGATGTTTTGACCAACTGGATGGTTCGAGGGGCAACCCTTGAATTAGGTAGCAGGAAGTTCCGAGTGAACTTGATAGTTATGCCTGGGTTAGTCTTGGATGTCATTATAGGGATGAATTAGATGAAGGATTGGGGAGCAGTCATAGATACTGAAAGTTGAGTACTTACCCTTAAGGATCCCCTAGGTGAGGGTACTTTTCAAGTACCATTGCCTCGGAGAACAGACCTGATAAGTGTTATATGTGCTACGGCAGTCATTCCTATTCATCAGATTCTGGTAGTGTGTGAATTCCTGGATGTATTCCCGGATGAGCTACCTGGTCTTCCACCAAATAGGGAGATTGAGTTTGGAATTGAGCTAGTCCCCGGAACAGCTCCGATTTCAAGGAGACCCTATCGGATGCCTCCAGATGAGTTAGCTGAGCTAAAGAAGCAATTAGAAGAATTATCAAAAAAAGGGTTTATTCGGTCAAGCAAGTCTGAATGGGGATGTCCCGCTTTGTTTGTGAAGAAGAAGAAAGAGGGCACATTGAGAATGTGCGTAGATTATAGGCCACTCAATGCTGTGACCATCAAGAATAAATATCCCTTGCCACATATTAATGTTCTGTTTGACCAATTATCCAAGGCCAAGGTGTTCTCAAAAATAGATTTGAGATCCGGTTATCATCAGATCAAGATTTGGCCACAGGATATACCAAAAACTGCATTTTCCACCAGATACGGATTGTATGAGTATCTTGTCATGTCTTTTGGCTTGACAAATGCTCCTGCATACTTTATGTTTTTGCTGAATACAGTTTTCATGCCAGAATTGGATAAATTTGTGGTAGTGTTCATCGATGACATTCTGGTGTACTCCGAGAACGAGAAAGATTATGAAGAGCATCTGAGAACTGTCTTGACCAGACTTAGAGATCATCAATTGTATGCTAAGTTTAGCAAATGCGAATTCTGGTTGAAGGAAGTTCCTTTTCTTGGTCACATTCTGTCAGAGAATGGAGTTTCAGTCGATCCAAGTAAGGTGCGAGAAGTTATGAATTGGAAAGCACCGACCACAGTTCCTGAGATTAGAAGTTTCTTAGGACTAGTCGGTTATTACCGTCGCTTTATACTAGATTTCTCGAAGATCGCCAAACCAATGACAAGCCTCCTATAGAAGGATCACAAATTTGTGTGGACAGAGGAGTGTGAAGCAGCTTTCCACACGTTGCGGAAACTGTTGACCACTGCTCCTGTTCTAGCGCAACCAGATATCGAGAAACCATTTGATGTGTTTTGCGACGCATCGAAGACTGGATTGGGCTATGTTCTTATGCAAGAAAGGAGAGTCATTGCTTATGCATCACGTAAATTGAGAAAGCACGAGGTCAACTATCCAACACATGATCTTGAACTTGCTATAGTTGTGCACGCCCTAAAAATTTGGAGACATTATCTACTTGGTAATGTGTGCAATATTTTTACGGATCACAAGAGTCTTAAGTATATCTTTACCCAACCAGAGCTAAACATGAGACAGCGTAGATGGTTGGAATTGATAAAGGATTACAACTTGAATGTGCAATATCATCCTGGTAAAGCCAATGTAGTGGCAGATGCTTTGAGCAGAAAGTCACATTTCTTGAATATGCAGCCATTACTTGAAGATGGGTTCGATCTAATGCATCCTGCTGTGTTACATAGTATTCAGATTAGTTGCTCCTTAGAAAGTAAGATAATAGAAGGCCAGAAAACCAATAAGGGGATATTCCACATCAAAAAGAAAATAAAAGAAAAGTCATCTCAATACTTTAAAGTGGATGAACAGGGCGTGTTGTGGTTTGACAACCGTCTTGTGGTTCCCAAGGATCGAGAGCTTAGGAATAAACTCATGGATGAAGCTCACCTTTCTAAGCTATCTATCCATCCCGGAAGTAGTAAGATGTATCAAGAACTAAGATCTCGCTATTGGTGGACCAAAATAAAGAAAGAAATTACAGCTTATGTTGTCAGATGTGACACATGTTGTCGAGTGAAAGCCATTCACATGAAACCTGCTGGTATGTTGCAACCCTTATCAGTCCCTAGTTGGAAGTGGGACGATATCAGTATGGATTTTATCATGGGTTTGCCCACTACTCAAAAAGGACATGATTCGATTTGGGTAATTGTGGACCGTCTTACCAAGTCCGCTCATTTCTTGCCGGTCAAAATAGATTATCGACCACCTCAATATGCCGAGAAGTATATCACAAAAATTGTGAGGTTGCATGGTATACCAAAGACCATAGTATCTGATAGAGGCTCACAGTTCACGGCTCACTTTTGAGAACATTTACACAAAGGCTTAGGAACTAGTTTGATTCATAGTACTGCTTATCATCCTCAGACAGATGGTCAGACTGAACGAGTAAACGCTGTTTTAGAGGATATGTTAAGAGCCTATGTATTGTCTTCTAAGGGATCATGGGAGTCATGGTTACCATTAGCTGAGTTTTCTTATAATAATAGTTACCAAGAAAGCATCAAGATGGCCCCATTCAAAACTTTATATGGTAGAAAATGTAGAACACCATTGAATTGGGTCGAGCCTGGTGATAGAAGGTATTATGGCATTGACTTTGTAGAAGAAGCCGAGAAGAAAGTTTATATTATTCAGCAGAATATGAAAGCTACTCAATCACATTAGAAAAGCTATGCAGACAAAAGAAGGAGACCCCTTATGTTTGAAGTTGGTGACTATGTTTATCTGAAAGTCACGCCAATGAAGAAGAAAAGGTTTGGAATTCGAAGAAAGCTTGCCGTGAGATTCGTAGGACCATACAAGATCTTAGAATGAAGAGGTCCAGTAGCCTACAAGTTAGAGTTACCTAAGACAATGAGCATCGTTTTCCTAGTTTTCCATGTATCATATCTTAAGAAATGTTTGCGTGTTCCAGAGGAAAGAATAGAACCTCGAGGTATCCAACTCAAATCAGATTTGGTGTATCATGAACAACCAGTCTGAGTGTTAGACACTAAGGAGCGTGCTACTCGGAATAGTGTGGTGAAAACATACAAGATACAGTGGGATCATCATGATGAGGGAGATGCAACTTGGGAAATAGGAGAGTATCTACAAAAAGCTTATGAAGATTTTTATAACAAATGGTTCGTAACCCAAATCTCGGGACGAGATTTTTATAAGGGGGGAGGGCTGTAACACCCCTGGTGTTAGGCTTGCCTAATTGCACTTACATTCCATGAACATGAGCATCATTCATCCATTCATGAGCATATATCACTTGAAACATGTGAAACATGACTATGAAACAAAAGTATCATTTCAATTGTTTTTCATCGTTTCATACCTTTAGTGCTTGATTTCTGTATGACCAATGTGTGGTATGGCTAAATACATTGTTAAACATCTTAGCTATGCTTAGAAAGTCATTAGGAGCAATGTTCATGTTGATCATTTTGCCTAATTAAGTTTCCAGGTCATGGGTTGACTTGTTTTGACCCTAGGACTCTTTGGTTTGACTGTTCAAAAAGTACCACTTAGAATGTTTGCATGTCTAAGCAACCTAAAACAAAGTTGTAGCAAATTACATAAGGAACAAAAAGTATTTTGTGACCAAGTCATGAAAATGTGCACAACATGCTCAAAATGGTCCCACAAGTCAGAAATTGGGTTGAGTTCAACACTTAGAAATTTCTAAGTATAAACTCCAGTTTTCAGTTTCTTGAACATGACTTTGGCATGATTTTACTCTCTATCCTTTGTGAATTAGACATTGATCTCTAAATGAGTTTTGTAGCTGACATGTAGGTGTACAACTTTTGTTTTGAATTATTTCGCTAACGATCGACGGATTAGGAGATAGAGCACCATCATTTCACGCTGTCAGTCAGTTCCTTGCTCTCTGAATCGAGCTACAGTGTTCTGGCTTCAGTCAGTTCATGGGCGACCGAGATCAGATGGTGGCCGCCGCGTGTCCGCCACGCGCTCGGCTCGCCCTGACCACGCAGCGCGCTGGCTGGCTTGAAGAGGAGCGCGCCCTACTGCCCTCCGCACGCGCTCTGCCCTCATTCCCCCCCTCCTTGCCTTCCCCATTCGCAGCCGCAACGCACCGCCAACGCCATCAGCTCCGCCGAGCTCGCTCGAGCTCGCCGCGGTGCCACAGCCACCACCATCCAAACCGTAGCTCCGCCATCGCCTCACGGACCTCGTCAGCGCCCTCACGGAGCCAGCCAAGCTGTAGGTGAGCGACATTGCCGAGCCATGCACCACCGTGGCATGGCCACCATGGTCGCCGCCGGTGATCACACGCGGTCCCGCCTGACTGCTTCACCGTAGCCGCTAGCCGTAGAATAGGAAGGTCCGTCTTGTTTACCAAGAGCTTACGCGCGCCTTGTATGGCCACCCACCGTCGAGGTTCGCCGGAGCACCACCGTGCGCCATGGCCGAGCCGCCGTGGACCATGGCCGGCATCCCGGGAGTCCACTAGAGTCTAGCTTTAGGGGTGCTATGGATGCGGGAGGCCTAGGTGAGCACGCCGGTGCCGTCGGGTTCGCCGGAGAACTCGCCGTCGGTGAATTTCGCGGCTGCCGCGCCGTCGTCTCCCTCCGTCCCCTGTTTTCTCTCGCTGACGCGTGGGTCCCATTTGCCAGTCGTCGCTGCTGAGAGGAAGCCGGAGCTGGGCTGCGCCGTTCTGGGCCATGTGTGCGCACAGTCGTGGGCCGCCTAAGCCGTTCGGGCTGGCCCAGTAGCGTTTGAATAAATGGTTTCAATTTATTCTTTATTATTTGAAATTTGAAATGGTTTGAAAAATGTTTGGGTACTCAAATTTGCTCCAAATTTGTTAAAACAAATTTTGCTAGGTTCCTTATCACCAGATCTACTTGGGAAAATTATTGCATGTCATTTTTGGGATACTTTTCTGTAGGATTTTATTTAATCATGGATATTGTTGATAACTTGAAAAATATGTAGAAAAATCTATAGTCTGTAGAAAAATATGATTTCAAGTTTGTTAATCTTCTTATGTCATGTACTTCCTAGGAAAAATATGTTTCATGCATTTGCTATGGAAAACTTTGGAGGTGTAGTTCAAGTACCTTTAATGGCTGATTTTTGTTATTTTGCTAGAGAGCAAACTTTGTATAAAACATGCATGTGATAATTTTTGTACAGTCATTGTATGCTATGAAGAACCTAGGAAAAATATTAATTCTGTTGTTTGACACTTTTCACAGTACAAAGTATTTTCATGTACGAAATCATGTCATAGCTTGTTATTTTTGTGTAGGCTAATCCACTCATTCAAACACCATGAAAATCTGATGGTAGTCTAATTAGAGTAGTACCATGCTACTGTAATTTTCTCAGATTTTTATAAGCACCAGAAATATAGATTGCTGTTGTAGCCCCAATTTAAAAGGAAATAAAATAATCCTCTTTAATACAAGATTAGTTAATAATAATAGCTTTGGTGTATCTTTGAAGTATTTGATAAGGTGTGTTGACTTAAACATATTGGTAGTAGAAGAGAATACAATAGATGACATATGCTTGTAGTATATTTTCTTGGATGATGTTGACTACCTTGCATTTAAACATATCCATTACATTCATCTCTTTCGATGCATCGATTGCATAAGCACTTACGCACATTGCATCATACAGGATCGCAAACCGAGAACCCAGTCATCATACCCGAGGAGCCCGAGGAGCAGTTCGAGGTGCAGCCACAGGAAGTGCTAGAAGCCGGCGAGGAGGACGTTGAGAAACTTCCGGAGTGCCCCGATCACCGTCCGAGCTCCTTTGAGAGAGGCAAGCCCCGGAGCATTTTTCTCTTAGTTTGTAATTATTTAATTAAATGCTTTACTTTAATTGATGCATTACGTTCAGGAGTTGTTTGAAACCGTTGCTGCATTATACCTTGTCTACCTTTGTTATACTATATCCTTGTTACCCAGGTATCCGCAGTCGAGTCAATGCTTAGCTGGCTTAGACTGGTAGAAGTCGGGTAATTTCCTGTCACCTGCGAGCTATAGGTGGTTACCTGGATCTGCTTGGATGACTATGAAGTCATGGTATAACTAAGTGTTAAATGAAGTTGAGACCGGACGGAGACTTGCAGAGTTTTAGACTATAGTGCTTTCCGTCTGTGTCGATTAAGGACCGACCGTTGTTGGGCCTCGAGTCATATTGAACGCATGCCTTACATTTAGCTGGCCGGATAAAGTACCTTCCAACCGCGAAGCTGGGAGATTTTTCGGGCCAAGTAGATTGCCCGCAACGCACTGTGCCGGAGCAGGTGTGGTAGGACACAGGGGCGGGATGATAAGACCAAAGTGCAGTCGGTCGGCCCCTAGGTACATGTGGTTCCTGGCAAACTCGAGATTCCTGGAAAGTTGACTCGGTGATCAATATCTCACTTTAGCGGGTGAGTAAGGTTTGTGTAAGGAATAAATCACCAGCTGGTTAGGAATCGATTCGAATCGCCATCGCTCCTGGATAGTGAGCACTTGACTTGAGTTACTTCATCGTAGTAAATGTTATGGAACACTTGGACAATTATAATGAATATGACAGTATGAAAGTTGTTTAATGATCATTGGTTATCATTATCTGATTAATCACATGTTTACTCTAGTATAGGTGCAAATCTAGTCGACATGTTAATAATAATTAACTTGGCAATAATGCTTTTCGAAAAGTTCTTGAAATGTTAAAAATGCTTCTTTTTTTGCAAATGAGTCAGATATCCTACTATAAAGCCCTTCATAATCCTTGGTGTCATTTATTTTTGGTTATGTCGGGTAAGTCTAGCTGAGTACCTTTTCGTACTCAGGGTTTTATTCCCACTTGTTGCAGATGGGCAGATGTATTACGGCTACTGTATCAACTGCCTTTATCCTGCGATGGGTGATGCTTAGGACCATGGGCATGGTCATTCCTTACGTCTCATCTGATGCTTTTGTTGGAGATGATCATTCGCTGGCACTATATTTAAACTCCGCGTGAGTGTGTCTGTGGTTTGAACAAATGACTTCCGCTACTTTTATTCGAACTGGTTTGTAATAACTATGTTGAAACTCTGATGTATCTGAGATTGTGAACTTTTATGTAATATGTGATGGTGACTGCTAAACTTATTACGATCTTGGCTGGAATGGAAGTTGGTTTGAAATCCCTCGTGATTTCACGGACTACCGGGTTATACGGGCTTAAGTTTGCTAAATCGTCTGCCCTGGCGGATGATTTTCTTACTTAATTTCGTATAATTGGTCGGTTCTATTACAGCCGGCTCGAGAACGGGAGCGGGCGACACGGCGCTCCTGGGCTTCGCGAGAGAAGAGGAGATGGGCCGCTGGGGAAACAAGGCCGAACGGGCCAAATGCCATGTAAGGAGAGGGAAAAATAAGGAATTCCTTTTCTATTTTTCTTAAACATATTTTCAAATCCAAATTCAAGTATAGTTTCAAATATACTTTTCAATTCAAATCAAAATGGACAATTTTGGTAGGCTTTCAAAAATAAACTTTACAACTTTTAAATTCTTTTATCTTCTAATTTTTTTCTTTTACTTCAAAGTCAATTTCAAAAGCATTTTAAATTCATTTTGAATTTTGGATTCAACCACTCATTACAATAGATCAAATGCACCGGCATGTATGCACATCCATGTTTCTACTCCTTATGATGAATTTTAATTTAATGAAAAATTCTTATTTCCTATATTTCATGAGCACAAAAATACCAAAGTAATTTTTTAACCCTATTTCAAAAAAAGCAAATTTTATGGTGTTACACCCATCGTCTTCCCATCCGAAAATAGAATTTAAGTAGCATAGACGAAGCACAATAAACCCATTAGAAATATTATGCACCCTCAAAACAAATCTGCATGTTTGGTATCAGAAAGGGATTAAGGATCGATGCTGAACTTTCTAGGTCTGATTAAATTTGGCCACGCACGCACATAGTATATTTATTTGATATTCACACAAAAGTGTGATTATGCATAAACAACAATTCACTGACAAACCAAAATGGTTAGGGGAAGTGTATCATGACAATATACCATGGTGTTGCCTTATCTTTGGATGATCACAAAGTAGTGGATTGGTGGTAGTTACACAAGATCAGGATATGAATATTTTGTTGTTTTGCATATAAAGTCTGGTTTTAAAAGTTTTCAGCAATGTCAAGTTTACAGAAACGGAAAGGTCCATAATGTACCATGGGCCAGCCCCTCAAGATATCTCCAATGGATAAGTCTCTTGATCCATTGTAGACTAAAAGCAGTTTTAGACACAGAGTATGCCCAACAAAGAAATTTTCTGGTCCAAACATAACGGGTTTAAGAGGTATTTAGTCTAGTTGCCTGGTCAATATACTAAATTCACATAACCTTTACAATGGCAATTGCATTGCTGGTTTAAGAACACACACATCTCATCCATAACTAGCTCAACATATCACATTAATCGCACGTACATGCAGGACTAGGCCCAATCATATGTATCTAGTGATAAATTGCAATCCCTGGTATCAACATGGTCTGAACCGCAAGCAAGATCAGGAGAATTGGAACAAACTCTAAGCGCACGCGTGCGTGGATGCGAAAGCTCACCTGGTGGGTAGGGACTTGAGGTGAGAGGCGAGCGGGGAGGCGTGGTGATGGACGCAGGCCGCGCCGCCGAGGGCGAAGGCGCCCGTCCAGGTGGAAACGAGGCGCTGTGGGTCGGAGTGCGGGACCCCGGAGTCGCCTCTGTACGCCCGCGCCAAGTAGTCGTCGAACTCACCCATTCTCCTGCTCTTTCCCCGAATCGAACCTTCTCATCGGTGCCGGCGGCGAGGCTCCGGGAAGAAATAGATGGATGGTGCGGCCTAGGGTTTTGGGGAGCACGGACAATGGGAAGAATGGATAATATATGGTATGGAGTGGGTTGACGAACCGCGGTTGTTTGAGACACTCTGGTTATGCCAACAGTGCCTAATTTTTTTTTGACAGTCCATAATTATAACCAGCACGATAGGACGACGCTGCACCGGTCTTTCGAGAGGTAAAAAATCCACGCGAAGGAATAAAAAGAGAGAGAAAAGAAATAAAAATAAAAATAAAAAAAGAAAAAAGAAAATAAATAGTACCAAAAGTGCGGAGAGGCCATGGATTCCTGGGTGCTTAAAGAAGGGAGTTATAGTTATATATTGTTTTCTTGTATATGTCTTGCTTGTATTGCTAAGCTATTTGCATTAAGTAGGACAACCAATTATGTCCCAGACGATGTTATTCTATGAATTAACGTAAGAAACCACCTGAATACATACACTAGAAAGGTCTATGTACGTTATATTTATTTTCTAACTTCAACAAGTGAGGATAGGTTGTGGAATGATTCATAAAATAAGTAAGGAGCAACTCTTACAATGGTCTATGTGGCATATTGTCCATTAATTAAGGAGTTGTTCAGTATAAATGTGAAGATTTAAATGCAAAGTCGACTGTACATGGTTGTGGGCAAGCAGATACGCACAACCAGAGGCATAGGTAGGCTAGCACGCTCAAGCTAGCAACGAGGACGATGCATGGGTCAACTATGAGTAGGGTGAGAAATGTGTAGGCCCAATAAGCCATATGAGCAGGTAGAGTGAGGCGATAAAGTCGGCATGGGTTAACTATGAGTAGGATGAGAAATACGTAGGTCACCAATAAGCCATGTGAGAAGGTAAAGTGAGACGATGAAGTCTATAGTGTTAAGATCCTTCGTACCATCATAAATGCCAATGGAGGACTACCCACACTCCTTGACACCGTGATTCGAACATGGTCCTGGCCAGCCTTCTCATGCGCCAATTGCAACCAGTGTAATTAACATTATAGGCGGCGAGCGAGAGTGAAATTTATGTCTGGCAACTTTAGATTCATCTAAAACTTATTTGCCCTCACGAGTCACACGAAGTGCGTTGCTAAAATTCTGCAGGAAGTGCTTGCAAATGCGCTCTAACGGAGTCTAGGCAACTCTTATTTATTCAGATGTGGTGGCGCCGGGACATGCGCATGGCGTCGAGAAGCTTTCTGAGGAACCTTATGTCTAGAGAGAAACTCATTGTAGATGTGCATGTGGTCCATATGTATGAAATCCAATTGGTGCCTGTGGGAGACATCGATCAGCCATAAAGCAAACATGTTCTAAATGCTTTCGCGTGCTTCATGAGCAAACTATTCGGAAATATAAATCTCAGTAGCTGGTTATATGTATCAGTAAAATGAACTAGAAGCTGAATAACACGGTTTTTTTTCAATTTTTTTTTGGCTGCGCATAGAAAAAAAAATTCTAAAGTTCTAAAGCAGGCATTTTAGTGTGGCAAAAATAAAACAATTTAAATATCCGGCAAATTTCTGAATCTCATTCACCGTGACCCTAGTCCTCTCCCGATTAACCTGTTCCAATGTCCACCGACTTGCAGGCCGAAACAGCAGCGCAATTGACTGTTCCCCTCGAACCCTAAGCTCTGGATCTGAGCAGCAGCCGGGGCATGGGGTCATGGGCGCGAGGTGTCGAGTGCGGCGGTGGCTCAGACGCTGGAGGCGGCGGCGGGGTTCGCCTGCGCGCACCTCTTGGCGTTGGGCGCGTTCATCACCTCTGCTGCCCGCCGCGTTCCGCACCGTCCTCCCGGCCGCGCAATCTCCAGCTTGTGCCATGTCTTGCGGTCCCAGAGTCTCTCGAGGAGGTTTCCTGGGGCCTGGGGGCGTCTCCCCTGGCCACTGACTCCTCGTCTCCGGCGTTCTGAGGTATATTGCCATGTTTAATGGGACCTAGTTGCCTCGGTGGTTCTAGTGTCTCATAACACACTTTGCTTAGCTATGCCAAAGTTTCTGTTGCAGCAGCCAGCTTTAGCAATGTGGGCAATGCAAGGATGTACACATGGATGGGGGACTGCGGTGCACAAGTTGTAAGGTTTTGCAGCCGACATAGATGCGATGCCATTTTATCCGACATAGCATGGATAACATAAAATTGAGATGTCTATTTACTCTTGTTACAATCAAAGTTATTAACCACGGTTGTTGAGGTTTCACATTAAGGTTTCATTAAAGCTAGAAGTTTTCACCAATGTATACTGGTGTTTTAGTTTGGAGCTTTGCTAATCGGTTGTATTATTTGGACCTTCCAAGATTAGTAGAGATATTAGTTGGGTGTTTATAGCAAGTGAGGCAGTCGACAAAGTTTGAAGAGTCACTGCTTGGCTTGCAGCTGAAGCTTGCCGTGGCGTGTTCTTGTTGGGTTATGTCGGTTGCTGGTGGACAACGGTGCTGGTAAGATGGAGGCAGTGTTGTTTCTTTAGCCGCAATTGTGGCATTAGAGATAATTAATGATGTGTCAAAGGACACAATTGCCTTGAAGTAGCAGGGGAAGGAGGATGCTTAGAAGAGGGAGAGTTGACACCAAGGGAAGTAATGTAGAAACTGCAACTCAGCCACTCAGAGGTAGTGTAGTCACTGTAGTGTTGCTTCTGTTTGTGTCCAATACCATAACGAGTTATATGGTAAACTTGTGACACAAAAAGTACCGTTTATTGTTTGCCTGTCATGCGCCAAAAGCTCGAGTTTTGTTATTGTTGGGTTGGCAACCTTATATGCTTACCATGTCAGATGTATCTATTAGTTGTAGTATTTTTAAGTCTGAACTAGCATAACTGAACAAGAGTATTCATTTTGTCGTGAACGAAATTCTTTTAGATTTACATGCTGAACATACAATATGCCATAAATCAAGACTACAATTTTTTAGCTAGCTTGTATGTGTTAAGCTTTTCTGTGCCGATCACATCATTTGGACAAACTTCGAAATAATTGAGATTTTTTTTCTCGAACGCACAGGAGAGCAGTGTATGGTTATCTTGAGGAGAAACAATGGAAAGAGCCCTAAATGACAAAAACATCGCACTACTCTGGCAGAAGGGCCACGAGGTAAGAAATACTTCAAGCCCTGGCCAAACTCCAAAACTGCAGCTCTTTGCTGGTGAAGCTCTAGCCAAGCAGAGTGGGACCCATCAAAGACACAAATATTTTGATGATTCCATAATGTCCAAGTGCCAAGGATGACAAGGGAGTTAAAGTCCCTTTTGCAGCTCCTTACTGATACCTAAATTGAGAAATATCGCACCACCATACATACATTTTTTTAATGTTCAAATACACGTCTCACTTTTAGCTCTATTTATTTTTTATTAGGATATTACCTTTACGCAGATATTCGATTGAGCTATTACCACTAATCCCTTATCAGAAATAATGGGCTTATGGTAGAAAGAGGATGGAAATTGTTTTGAATGCATGTGATCCCCTATTCAAGCATAGATGCATTAAGGTCAGTAAGCAGCAAGTGCTATGTTTTTTTTGATAAGTTAGCTTTTGAAGAAGTAAAAGCCGGCAAAAGTTTACCTGCTCTTTGATGCCGCCGCACGTTGATGTGCCATCATATTCCTTTGCCATTGCCATAGATGCGCCAGCAGGGAGGCGCATGGCAGGGTGGGTCTCCTGCACAGGGAGTCGCCCGGAGGTGCTCTGGTGGTGGAGGTAGATTTTAAGCAAAGCAGCCCAATAAGCTGTTCCAAACAGGGCCATAGTAGTGCAACTTTAGGTGTTGCAGTTTCTCTTGTTCAAATATTGCACAAACTTGTCGCTTACGGTGTTTGAGTAACTGCTCCTATGGGTTGTTCTTTTTATTGACTGTTGGGTTCTAGTCTTTACAATGGGAACTATGCTAGCAACCAATCACCTAGATAACAGCATTGTTTTTCCTATACTTAAACCATACTGGTAACACAAATACACCTGGTAACCTTGTGAACGAGCCGTTAAACTATACCCTTTGCCTAATATACAGACCCATTTGGAGAGTGAACAATTGGTTCTTGTGTCAGGGAAGCTTTGCTAGCGAGAATAGTAGTGATTTTTTAGTTTCAACCTGTAATCATTAGTGCATGTTGGTGTCATATCCATTTTCTCATTAGATGGTATTAACTACTGCAAAAATAAGATTACTTTATTTAGCTTGTTATCTACTTAAAGGAACTAAACAAACGTGTGCTTTGAATTAAACAAGCTGATATATTAGTAAGTATGTAGCACATTAAACTTTGGTTTTGACCTGCTACATGTGTCTCACTGCTTGTATAGGAATTATCTTGGTACAAATATTGGTGTCTCTATACAATATATCAACTTATATTATATATTTTTTTATACATGTGGTACAAGTCATATTGCCTTTTTTTGGCATTAGCACAATTCCCTCCTTTACACATTGCTCTTTCATTGAAGCTCTAAGAATTTTGCCACGGAATATTTGAGACCCTATAATATCCACTCCAGAATAAAAGCCTGGGAGTTTTAGATCGGCTGTGGTTGTGAATTTGTGGATAATTAACAAGTTCATCAGTTGGCCAATGCCTCCTGGTTTTACTTTTCTAGACCTTTACTTTTGTTTGTTGTATATTAGCGATAGAAACATGTCCGTATATGTCTTTTTTCTGAAACACTCGTCTTTAGATACAAGCATGGTGAGTCCATTATCTTCAACGCCGTCCTTATTCGTAGTTATCAAAGTTTGGACTTGGGAAGGTCTTCTCACATTGACCTTCCCATAAGGCCATAAAGTGGGAGTTACTTGTCGCACATGAAACATAGACTTCACCTGGAACTGAAGTCTCGTGACACGTTCACGCTTCCTGGGTTTCTATTACAGTGCATGCCGCTTTAGCCAGCCTTGAGTCTACTTGCATTTGGGAGATATGATGCTTCTGCTAGAGTGGCTGCTGGACTTTGAAATGCCTAACACATGTGTCAGGACTCAGGACCCAGATATGGATCAAGAAGGTTGATAAGGCTTTGTGAACATGGTAATGGAGCAAGGTAATGGATGACTGAATCACTGAAAAGACGCTGCTCAGCTTGCAGCCGGAGCTGTGTGCTTGATGGTTTTTGTTTATCTCTGGTGGTCAATGGTGCTGGAAAGATGGAGCCAATGCTTCTTTAGCCATGCTTGCTCAATCGCCTTATAGAGGAGGCGTTAGAGGCCGCAATTGCCTGGGAAGGATTATCCTTCGAGCTAGGAGTGCAAAGTTGATGCCAAAGGTACATGCTAACAGCTCTTGGGAATTCGTTAAAATTGTCTGGGATGAAATGTTTCACAATTATTGTGCTTTTCTTAGTTGATCACTTGTGGGGCTAGACCCTAAACGAGGTTGAGTGTTTACTTAAAGTAGAACACACCGCTGGTGTGCGTGTCTACTGTCTAGTGCTATTTATAGCCAAAGATTGCTTTGAACATGTTGACTTTTGTGAAATAATGATGAAGGTTAAATCATGTGGGTTATACTATACCTTGAGTGTGAATGTGTGATGTTCTGAGTGGAATGTTTCACCACTTACTAAATATCTCAGAACATCTAGAAATGTTTCTGACACTTTTTATCTAGAAGTGTTTCTGACACTTCTCTAGATGTCTAGGATAGGAAATGTTGTCACAAAAAAAGGCGTGCTGGAGCGTCGGGTTGGGATGATATATGTGTTCTCTGATGCAGCTGGAGCGTCAGGTCAATGGCTTGCCCCCCAACAATTAAACCAGATGGTGGAGTGGAGCTTCATGTTGGGATGATGCATGCACCTTCCAAGTCTCGGAACATTCTGAATGAGGCTCCTCAGTTGGCTTCTGGGAAGTCTGTAATAGCTTAGCAGCAGGATTAGTGTTGACACCACCGTAGCAGTAGTCATCGTCGTTGTCTTTATGTCACTGGAGTAGTCGTCGTAAGTGTCCGTGCTGGGGGATGGATCTCCTGCAAGCAGTTGCTGGTGGTCCGTTTACTCTGAGTAGTCGCTCTCAATAATCTATCTCTTAGGAGTCTGCTGGTGGAACCTGGTGGTGTAACAAAATAAAATGCTATGGCTATTGGTTAATAATAATAGGCAGCTGTGTTTGGTAAATGTGCGTGCTGTGTGATGTGCTGTATAAGATGAAAATGAATTCCTCCAATATACCACATATGGTGTGCGTGTCTAGTGCTATTTATAGCCAAAGATTGCGTTGAACATGTTGACTTTTGTGAAATCATGATAAAGGTTAAATCATGTGGGTTGTACTATACCTTGGGTGTGAATGTGTGATGTTCTGAGTGGAATGTTTCACCACTTATTAAATGTCTCAGAACCCCTAGAAGTGTTTCTGACACTTTTATCCAGAAGTGTGTCAAACACTTCTCTAGATGTCTAGGATATGAAATGTCATAAAAAAAAGGTGTGCAGCGGCTGCACATCCTTCCTGCAGGGGGCGAGCGATCAAGTTCAGATCTAGGATGCAAAGGCGGCGGCGGCATCGTCGAGCTCGCGAGGAAGGCAGCGGCCTCGGTGAGGACCGAGTGGGCGGTGCGGGTGGCGGCCACGCGGCCGGTGCGGAACTACCGCGGCATGCAGCAGCGCAAGAACAGGTACTACGCTGTGATTTGGAACATAATTTGTGAAATTTGTGAACAATTTGATCATTTTTGAACAATTTGACATATTTCTCTGATGTTTGGAATCCACAGTAATAATTTGAATTTTTTTTGAAAAAATTGTCATATATTTGTGTTATTCCCAAATTACACACTCCGTCTTATAAATTATACTGCCAGAAACAAGAAATGACACTTGTGCAGAACTGCAAGTTGTGATATAGGCATTGTAACAACTCCATGTGGAAGATTTTCAGCTTGAAGAGGTGGAGGAGCTCTGGCTCAAGTTTACTCACACGAATCTCAATATTCAACAGTGCATTCAAACCATCTTCTAGTGTGCCCAACAAACATGCATCCAGGGTGCATGGTACTCCACAGACAAGAAATTTCATGTTCACATCTTCATCATATATTCTTGTAGCTGGAAAACCTTCAGAACAGCCTTCTTCCTTGTTCACTTCATTCCCAGCAGGTATGACATTTGTTTTTGGAGCATCCCCAAGGCGGGGGCCAAGCTTAACACTTTGTACGTAATTATATCTTACACAGTATAGTCGAAAGGAAACATGTGCAAGTTGAATGCATCCCATGTATGGCTGCAGGAACTCTGAATGACTGACATTAGCGCATGACGAAAATGAGATGTTGTATAAGATGAAAATGAATTCCTCCAATATACCACATATGGTGTGTGTGTGTGTGTGTGTGTGTGTGTGTGTGTGTGTGTGTGTGTGTGTGTGTGTGTGTGTGTGTAGTACTATTTATAGCCAAAGAGTGCTTTGAACATGTTGACTTTTGTGAAATCATGTGGGTTATACTATAGCCTGCTGGACAATTTGGAAAGCCAGGAATGGAATCATTTTTTATAACAAAGCAGCATCCCTGGTGGACTGGAAGGCTGCCCTCAAAGATGATCTTAGCTTGGTGTGTATCAAGGCTAAGAAGAGCACTGCTGACCCCCTTTCTGTGGCGAGATAGTAGTTTATGATGTATACTTTTCTTTTTATTTGGGCTTTACAAGCCTTGTACCCTGTACATATGTACTTTATATCTCTGTTCATATTAATAGAAAAAGAAAAAAATAGGTAGGGGGCTTCCCTGCCGTCTCCCCTAAAAAAATGTGATGTTCTGAGTGGAATGTTTTACCACTTATTAAATGTCTCAAAACATCTAGAAGTGTTACACTTATATCCAGAAGTGTGTCCGACACTTCTCTAGATGTCTAGGATAGGAAATGTCGTAAAAAAAGGTGCAGCCACTGCACATCCATCTGACAGGGGGCGAGCGATCTAGTGCAGTCAGGCCGTGTATCCCATCGAAGGCGGCAGGCGGCGACGGGAGCATGCAGGTGGTCAGCTTCAGGTCGGCCAGCACAGCGGGGTCGTAGGCGAAGGACGGGAGAGTGGAGACCTGAATTTTTGGTTATCAGTGGATCCGCTACGAGCAGGGACGTGAAGTGTTTCTGACACTTCTCTAGATGCCTAGGATAGGAAATGTTGTGACAAAAAAGGTGTGCTGTACATAAAGGGCTTGTTCACTTCTGAGGGCCTGGCCTGTTTGGATCCATTAGCTGCTCTACCTATTAGCTGGAAGTGTTTGGATACCCAGCTAATTAACGGAATCATTTGTTAGACGCGGTCCGCTTGCGAGCTGATATGGAAATAACAGTATTGCTAATGGACAACCGGTTGATTTGGGCGAACCTAGCAACCGTTTTTCTAGCCGTTGATTTCACATGTGTCGCGTGTTGGACGGTGGATTTGGCTCTCTGTCGCTCACGCTCCCTCTACCGCCGCCGCTCGCGCTCCCTCCGCTCACTCCCTCCCGTTTCTTCCGCCGCTGACCCCCGGCACTGGCTCCCTCTGCCACCGGCCCCTAGGTCGTTCGTCCGTCCGTCGTCGCCCAAGTCGAACCCTGGCACATTCACAACGGCTGCAGCCACTGCACATCCATCCAGCAAGGGGCGAGCAATTGAGTTCAGATCCAGGATGCAAGGCGCGACGTCACCGTCGAGCTGGCGAGGAAGGCGGCAGCCTTGGCGAGGACCGAGTGGGTGGCACAGGCGGCGGCCACGCGGCCGGTGCGGAACTATCGCGGTGTGCAGCAGCGCAAGAGAACATGTACTACGCCGTGATCTAGAACATAATTTGTGGCGCTCCCTCCGCTTGCTCCCAACCGTGTCTTCCACCGCCGCCCCCGGCACCGGCTCCCGCAGCCACTGGCCCCAGGCCGTCCATAGTCGCCCAAGTCAAACCCTTGCACATTCACTTCGGTTGAAGCCGATGCACATCCATCCGATAGGGGGCGAGCGATCAAGTTTAGATCCAGGATGCAAGGCACGGCGGCATCATCAAGCTCGGGAGGATGGCGGTGGCTCGGCGAGGACCAAGTGGGTGGCGTGGGCCACGGCCACGTGACCGGTGTGGAACTACCGCAGCGTGCAACAGTGCAAGAACAGGTACTACGCTATGATCTGGAACATAATTTGTGGCGCTCCCTCCCGTGTCTTCCGTCGCCAGCCCCCGGCACTGCCTCCCTCAGCCACCGGCCCCAGGCCATCCGTCCTTCGTCACCCAAGTCAAACCCTGGCACATTCACATTGGCTGCAGCCGCTAAACATGCATCCGGCAGGGGACGAGTGATCGAGTTTAGATCCAGGATGCAAGGCGCGCCGGCATCGTCAAGCTCGGGAGTATGGCGGCGGCCTCGGTGAGGATCGAGTGGGTGGCGCGGGCCGTGGCCACACGACCGGTGTGGAACTACCGGCCGCGGCGTGCAGCAGCGCAAGAACAACAGGTACTAAGCCGTGATCTAGAACATAATTTGTGAACAATTTGATCATTTGACATATTTGTTGAAAAAATCATAGAGATTCTACCAATGAACAGATCATTCTGAAATCTGAACGCCATCTAAGGATTTGAGCTGGAGCAAACACGACATTTTTTTTGGTGGTGGTGGGGTGGGTGTGTGTGTGTGTGGGTGGGGGGGGGTGTTTAAACACAATCCATTTGTTTTCACAGGGTTTCAACACTACACAGGGAACCAAAAAGTAGAGCCTCAACGAAAGAGAGAACTCTTAAACTTTCTGCACCACAATTGATGACTTGACACAACCTCAGTCAACTGTCTCATGTAGTTGGAAAGTACGATGACACAAGGGGAAACTGAAACATGTTAAAACATGACATGATTGGTATCGACTGTCATCATCTGATACAAAGTGTACCACATTGACTTAAACATAAGTGTGAGCATGTGCATCAGCTAACCCTAATATGGCAGGAGAAATCGGCTCACCTTAAGCTTTCTGTTGCTTCTTCTCAAGAATTTTCTTCCAGCGCTTTTGATCAAGCACCAATGTCATGTCTTGCCAGCTGAGATAAATGTCAATCAACTTGTATTGGGCAAGGAAAAACACGGAATGTTAATAAATGGGATTCCATAAATACAGTCATACAGCCATAACATCGAGACAGATTTTATAAAAAAAATATACCATTCGTTCACAATGAGGAAAAGGACAATAATTCATGCATCTCAAATGCTAAGGATAACACTAGAACAGTTGAAAATAAAGAATGACAAACGACTCATTCAATAAGAAAGTAAGAATGAAAAGGATGGACGACCCCAAAATCTTAGCAAATTCAGATTGATGAAAATAACATTTGAATCCCAACACATAAGACTCAGAGCATATGCCTAAATTTGATGGGTGCCATAAAACTTGCGAGCGTTAGATTGAAATCCAGAACAGATTATCCAAACAATCTATAAACATGGCAGCTCCGTGGCAGAAGATTCTGTAAAACCATGCAAAATTTATAGATATGCTACTGGTGAAAAATAATTTATACTGAAATCGCGAGAACCATTTTTTCTAATTTCTCCATTTAAACATTAAAAAGTTAATACGGTAGTTCTATTGGTTAATCTACTAATATTCTGGTTTTCATTTTAACAATAACAGTTAAGTTAGGAGGAATACAGGTGTTCGGCATATTGGAGTATCAGTATGCAAGCTTCCTAAACGTCCGTGCACCGCAGCAAACATTTATATGTTTGATTGAACAGTATCAAGAGTCCAATGATACCAAACTCCAGTAATGCAGCCAGCACTGCAAGAAAGACTCATGGTCAAGTTTGCCATTGACCTATACTAACAACAGTTCTGGGTGGTTTTGCATTACTGGCCATGTGATTTTCGAATCAATGTGCAAATGAGTGACTGATTGCAGGCTTGTAGATTTTGTGAAAACAAACATAATGAGTTCCTCCTCTGTATAGATTCCCTCTCCTAGTTTCGCAGGTCTCCTTGCGTGTTTTGGCTTGGGTAAAGCCTCCCTTTTGTACAGTGCCTCCTTTTTTTTTTGTAATAAATCTCTACAGTGAGCGCCTCCACTGCTGTATTTTACGCTAAAAAAACAAGACAAAATATCTATTCTCTTCCGTTCCAATTGAAAGTCATTTTTTGCTTCAGCTGCATTAATAAAGGAGGAAACTAAAAACGGCCTTGGTTTGTTCATTTCTTCCTAAACTTTAAGCTCATTTTTAAGAGCCTACACAACATTTAATATTTAGTAGTCAAATATGCCACTGTAATTGTTGACAGATCATAATGAACAAGTTTTTCAGTGTGTGCCTCAATGCAACACATAATGAACAAGTTTTGTTAGATACTGATAAATATAATTGGTGGTCGGCAGTCATCATAAAGCAAAGCCTGATCATACTTCTTCCATCCATAAATGTAACCATTTATAGGATTTTTAGGACAGATTAAGGACAGGAAATGACCATGATACCCCAGGCCTCAATCAAGTGATCAACACCTTCCTCTTCAGGTAACCAATGCTGGTTGGTAAGTACACAGAGCGCCAACAAATACATACTGGAAAATGTCGTCATAGTTCACTTACAACGATTAATCACCTTTGCCACTTACTTCACTGTCTGTTGCACTGACAATAAATGGCCAGTACACAATGTGGAAGAGATCTGCTTGTTTCTATTTGTGGGATAAACACTATGGTTCGGCAGAACATAAATGGTCTGCACAACCTGTGGGGATATCAATCTAGAGCAGGCTGGCAATGTGGACAAACATGACGCATAGTAGACCGCAAATTACCAAAGCTCTCACTGAACATCGTTAACTTGGAATTAAGCCCATCTCTGTTGCCTCCCTCAACATATAGGCAAAAATTGTTGGACACCACCCAATCGCGAAATTTGCTGAAGGACATGGCCAAAACCTAGTCTAGCTGGTGGACAATATTCCTCTTTGGCAATTTGCATGAGCATGCAAGAGGCAATGAATATGCATTTAGATAATCCTGGTGAATAGACCCTCAGTTTAGTGGGGTCCACGAGCTAGACTTGGTCTTTTTTGCTTGATTCCCACCCTTAGGCCTAAGCACACTGTGATTCTACTATCATGATTGGAATCCGACAAATTTGATGACTGATCTGGCAATCCCAAGGCTGATTGCAGTAGTGACTGGGCTGGTCTAGTGTTCGGCCCAACAGAGATCATCAGCCAGCACATCCTCGCCAAGGATGTCACATACTTCATGCAATTATATACCTTTCTACAGACTGCGGAGGTGTACTATCAACCCAAGCAGAAAGATTCAGCCCACCGCTGCTTCCACAGTCCACAAAAGCGTCAAATGAGAGCATTTGCTATAGAAGTGGTGTCCCACAAAGTAGTGCGCCTCGTAAAGTGTAATACGCACACACATCAACAGAATCAATTTTCAAATTCCACAGAAGTGGACATCGTACAGACTTCACACTATAAAAGGAGGGGGAACGTGTGCCTACCAGCTGGTGCTTTAACGAAGAGGAGGGGCAGGAGGGAGAGGTGGCACCCCACCCATAAATTTCTATCTTGCATCCACCACTGACTTTCGGGCAGTCAAGTGAGGTCATGGAAGGAGACACAGCCAGAGCTGGTGAAACTAGTATTGCATAAACCGCATAAAACACATTGGTAGCTCCCCTTCGACAATTAATGACTAGGATTGGTGGGTTTGTGGCCATTTTTCGCTATGCATTGCAGGGAGGGCAAGTTCTGATTGCCCTTTCTTTGAGTTTCCAGGGCATGGTGACCCTGAGGGGACCACCGGCACGAGCTGCTAACAGACCCCTATGGGATGCAGGCTTGAAAAGCCAAAAGGAGCTTCATATGGCAGTACTTGGTAACAAAGAGGTGCAAGGAAAGACAGCCAAGAAGAGATATATTGGAAGACACATAGGCTACTCGATCTGGCCATGCCTGATGCTTCATAACCAACTAGATGACGGTTCTCACCATCTCCATTCATATTTGTCAAGATAAAAGATGTACAAAACCAATTTACCTTAGAAAAAAAAACAGATTTCAACCAAACCTCCATAATTTGTTTAAGAAAAAATAAATGTACAAACAAAATGGTGATGTACAATTTCAGTGTGTTGTTGTGCACATCTGAGATGGAATTACATGTTGGGGAGTACACCGTACATCTATCATGTCAAGATTTTTTTGAACTTTGGGAGGGTGCTGCACTACATAGACCACCATATTCATATTGTCAATTGGAGCCTTGCCGGGATCATTGATCAAAAGCCAAAATAAAAAGTGATTTGGAATGGTAACTGTTGATTATTGTTTATCTAGCAGCTTACTCACAGAAAAAAGTATGAAGCAGATCTTCATAATTTCTCTATCCCTCAAGGGCCACAGAATGAGACATCTTGTGCTTAATAGGCGTAAATATCTAAAGCACTTGACCATGTCTTAATCCTTTACAAGCACTGTGTTGCTCTGCCACATCGACTTTGTTACTTTCTTTTTTCACACATATTTAATTTAGCGCAAAATTAACAATAGGGCCCCACCCCATCGTCTTCCCATCCAAAAATAGAATTTAAGTAGCATAGACGAAGCACAATAAACCCATCAGAAATATTATGCACCCTCAAAACAAATCTGCATGTTTGGTATCAGAAAGGGATTAAGGATCGATGCTGAACTTTCTAGGTCTGATTAAATTTGGCCACGCACGCACATAGTATATTTATTTGATATTCACACAAAAGTGTGATTATGCATAAACAACAATTCACTGACAAACCAAAATGGTTAGGGGAAGTGTATCATGACAACAGCCTTATCTTTGGATGATCACAAAGTAGTGGACTGGTGGTAGTTACACAAGATCAGGATATGAATATTTTGTTGTTTTGCATATAAAGTCTGGTTTTAAAAGTTTGCAGCAATGTCAAGTTTACAGAAACGGAAAGGTCCATAATGTACCATGGGCCAGCCCCTCAAGATATCTCCAATGGATAAGTCTCTTGATCCATTGTAGACTAAAAGCAGTTTTAGACACAGAGTATGTCCAACAAAGAAATTTTCTGGTCCAAACATAACGGGTTTAAGAGGTATTTAGTCTAGTTGCCTGGTCAATATACTAAATTCACAGAACCTTTACAATGGCAATTGCATTGCTGGTTTAAGAACACACACATCTCATCCATAACTAGCTCAACATATCACATTAATCGCATGTACATGCAGGACTAGGCCCAATCATATGTATCTAGTGATAAATTGCGATCCCTGGTATCAACATGGTCTGAACCGCAAGCAAGATCAGGAGAATTGGAACAAACTCTAAACGCACGCGTGCGTGGATGCGGAAGCTCACCTGGTGGGTAGGGACTTGAGGTGAGAGGCGAGCGCGGAGGCGTGGTGATGGACGCAGGCCGCGGCGCCGACGGCGAAGGCGCCCGTCCAGGTGGAAACGAGGCGCTGCGGGTCGGAGTGCGGGACCCCGGAGTCGCCTCTGTACGCCCGCGCCCAGTAGTCGTCGAACTCACCCATTATCCTGCTCTTTCCCCTAATCGAACCTTCTCGTCGGTGCCGGCGGCGAGGCTCCGGGAAGAAATAGATGGAGGCGCGGCCTAGGGTTTTTGGGAGCACGGACGACGGGAAGAATGGATAATGGGTCTGTTCGCTGGTTGGTTTTTGGGCTGGTTTGGGCTGGCTGATGCTGGTTTATTATGAGAGGAAAATACTGTTGGCTGGCTGAAACCAACAAGCGAACATGCTGAATATATGGTACGGAGTGGATTGACGAACCGCGGTTGTTTGAGACACTCTGGTTATGCCAACCGTGCCTAATTTTTTTTTCGACAATCCATAATTAGAACCAGCATGATAGGACGACGCTGCGCCGGTCTTTCAAGAGGTAAAAAATCCGCAAGAAGAAAAAAAAGAAAAAAAAAGAAATAAATAGTACCAGAAGTGCGGAGAAGCCATGGATTCCTGGGTGCTTAAAGAAGGGAGTTATAGTTATATATTGTTTTTTTATATATCTTGCTTGTATTGCTGAGCTATTTGTATTAACTAGGACAACCAATTATGTCTCAGATGATGTCATTCTATAAATTAACGTAAGAAACCACCTGAATACATACACTAGAAAGGTCTATGTACATTATATTTATTTTCTAACTTCAACGAGTAAGGATAGACTGTGGAATGATTCATAAAATAAGTAAGGAGCAACTCTTACAATGGTCTATGTGGCATATTGTCCATTAATTAAGGAGTTGTTCAGTATAAATATGGAGATTCAAATGCAAAGTCGACCGTGCATGGTTGTGGGCAAGCAGATACGCACAACCAGAGGCATAGGTAGGCTAGCACACTAAAGCTAGCAACGAGGACGAGGCATGGGTCAACTATGAGTAGGGTGAGAAATACGTAGGCCACCAATAAATCATATGAGCAGGCAGAGTGAGGCGATAAAATCGGCATGGTTAACTATGAGTAGGATGAGAAATACGTAGGCCGTCAATAAGCCATGTGAGCAGCTAAAGTGAGACGATGAAGTCCATAGTGTTAAGATCCTTCGTACCATCATAAATGCCAATAGAGGACCACACACACTCCTTGACACCGTGATTCGAACATGGTCTTCGTCAGCCTTCTCATGCACCAATTGCAACCAGTGTAGTTAACATTATAGGCGGCGAGCGAGAGTGACATTTATGTCTAGCAACTTTAGATTCATCTAAAACTTATTTGCCCTCATGAGTCACATGAAGTGCGTTGCTAAAATTCCGTAGGAAGTGCTTGCAAATGCAAAAGGCTCTAACGGAGTCTAGGCAACTCTTATTTATCCAGACGTGGTGACGCTTGGACATGCGCATGGCGTCGAGAAGCTTTCTGAGGAACCTTATATCTAGAAACTCATTGTTGGTGTGCATGTGATCCATATGTATGAAATCCAATGCCTAATCTTGGTGCCTGTGGGAGACATCGATCAACCATAAAGCAAACACGTTCTAAATGCTTTCGCGTGCCTCATGAGCAAACTATTCAGAAATATAAATCTCAGATCAGTAAAATAAACTAGAAGCTGAATAACATGTTTTTTTTTTCAATTTTTTTTTGGCTGCGCACAGAAAAAAAAAATCTAAAGTTCTAAAGCTGGCATTTTAGTGTGGCAAAAATAAAACAATTTAAATATCCGGCAAATTTCTGAATCTCATTCACCGTGACCCTAGTCCTCTCCCGATTAACCTGTTCCAATGTCCACCGACTTGCAGGCCGAAACAGCAGCGCAATTGACTGTTCCCCTCGAACCCTAAGCTCTGGATCTGAGCAGCAGCCGGGGCATGGGGTCATGGGCGCGAGGTGTCGAGTGCGGCGGTGGCTCAGACGCTGGAGGCGGCGGCGGGGTTCGCCTGCGCGCACCTCTTGGCGTTGGGCGCGTTCATCACCTCTGCTGCCCGCCGCGTTCCGCACCGTCCTCCCGGCCGCGCAATCTCCAGCTTGTGCCATGTCTTGCGGTCCCAGAGTCTCTCGAGGAGGTTTCCTGGGGCCTGGGGGCGTCTCCCCTGGCCACTGACTCCTCGTCTCCGGCGTTCTGAGGTATATTGCCATGTTTAATGGGACCTAGTTGCCTCGGTGGTTCTAGTGTCTCATAACACACTTTGCTTAGCTATGCCAAAGTTTCTGTTGCAGCAGCCAGCTTTAGCAATGTGGGCAATGCAAGGATGTACACATGGATGGGGGACTGCGGTGCACAAGTTGTAAGGTTTTGCAGCCGACATAGATGCGATGCCATTTTATCCGACATAGCATGGATAACATAAAATTGAGATGTCTATTTACTCTTGTTACAATCAAAGTTATTAACCACGGTTGTTGAGGTTTCACATTAAGGTTTCATTAAAGCTAGAAGTTTTCACCAATGTATACTGGTGTTTTAGTTTGGAGCTTTGCTAATCGGTTGTATTATTTGGACCTTCCAAGATTAGTAGAGATATTAGTTGGGTGTTTATAGCAAGTGAGGCAGTCGACAAAGTTTGAAGAGTCACTGCTTGGCTTGCAGCTGAAGCTTGCCGTGGCGTGTTCTTGTTGGGTTATGTCGGTTGCTGGTGGACAACGGTGCTGGTAAGATGGAGGCAGTGTTGTTTCTTTAGCCGCAATTGTGGCATTAGAGATAATTAATGATGTGTCAAAGGACACAATTGCCTTGAAGTAGCAGGGGAAGGAGGATGCTTAGAAGAGGGAGAGTTGACACCAAGGGAAGTAATGTAGAAACTGCAACTCAGCCACTCAGAGGTAGTGTAGTCACTGTAGTGTTGCTTCTGTTTGTGTCCAATACCATAACGAGTTATATGGTAAACTTGTGACACAAAAAGTACCGTTTATTGTTTGCCTGTCATGCGCCAAAAGCTCGAGTTTTGTTATTGTTGGGTTGGCAACCTTATATGCTTACCATGTCAGATGTATCTATTAGTTGTAGTATTTTTAAGTCTGAACTAGCATAACTGAACAAGAGTATTCATTTTGTCGTGAACGAAATTCTTTTAGATTTACATGCTGAACATACAATATGCCATAAATCAAGACTACAATTTTTTAGCTAGCTTGTATGTGTTAAGCTTTTCTGTGCCGATCACATCATTTGGACAAACTTCGAAATAATTGAGATTTTTTTTCTCGAACGCACAGGAGAGCAGTGTATGGTTATCTTGAGGAGAAACAATGGAAAGAGCCCTAAATGACAAAAACATCGCACTACTCTGGCAGAAGGGCCACGAGGTAAGAAATACTTCAAGCCCTGGCCAAACTCCAAAACTGCAGCTCTTTGCTGGTGAAGCTCTAGCCAAGCAGAGTGGGACCCATCAAAGACACAAATATTTTGATGATTCCATAATGTCCAAGTGCCAAGGATGACAAGGGAGTTAAAGTCCCTTTTGCAGCTCCTTACTGATACCTAAATTGAGAAATATCGCACCACCATACATACATTTTTTTTAATGTTCAAATACACGTCTCACTTTTAGCTCTATTTATTTTTTATTAGGATATTACCTTTACACAGATATTTGATTGAGCTATTACCACTAATCCCTTATCAGTGATGGATAAGTCTCATGTGTGGCTGGTCTTTGTGGGGCTGTGCTGCTCACATGGTCCTTGTGGCTGTTTTTCTGTTTTTAGGACAGCATCTTAGACTAGAGGACAGCATCTTAGAGGACAGCATCTTAGATTAGAGGACAGCATCTTAGCTAGGACAGCATATTAGCATCTTAGACTAGCATCTTGGTATATGCTTGGCTGGCTAGCAGCCTATAAATATGTAACCCCAACCCCTCAGGTTGGTATGGCATTTGTGTGAGTTTGTGTGAGAAATAGACAAGAAAATTGCCCCAACTCCTAGTGTCATCCTCTTTCGATGAGAGTAAGAATTCTCTTACTACCAAGAGTGAGAATTCAGCGACTAACAACTGGCATCGGAGCCGTATTATCCTGTAGCCTGAGCATCTCCTGCTCATCTCCTCTCCTAGCCACACAACAGCCCCAGCTGCGAGTAGCAGCTCCGGCTGCTCCTGCTCACTCCTCCCCCGCGCAGACGAGCAGTCTGAAGCAGCCCTCTCCCCACGCAGCAGCCCCCCGGTAGCGCGTCATGTCCGCAGGGCAGTCTCAGCGCTCGGTCGCCTCGAGCACGCGGCGTCGGCAGGAGGCCGAACTTGCCGCGGCAGAGGAACGCGAGCGAGCGGCGGCAGAGACCGCTGCAGCGGCGGCAAGGGCGTCGAGGCTGGCAGCGGCCAGAGCGGAGGCGGAAGCAGCGGCGGCGGCGAATGCAGCGCGTGCGGCGGCAGCGGAGGTCGAGGCTCTGCGCGGCAGCTCCATTTCCGCTGACGACACTGCCAACGCGGACCTCGAGCTGCTAGAGAGGGAGGCAGCGCGAGCGCGGGCGGCACAGTGGGCAGCCGCGCACGCCCACGAGCGTGGCGGTAGCCCAGACAGGCGCGGACGCGCTGGCGGCGCTCCTGGAGGAGGCGCACACGGCGGTGGCGCTCCTGGGGCAGCCGCGCACGCCCACGAGCGCGACGGCAGCCCAGACAGGCGCGGACGCGCTGGCGGCGCTCCTGGAGGAGGCGCGCACGGCGGCGGTGCTCCTGGAGGAGGCGCGCACGGCAACGGTGGCCGACGGGTCGATGGAGAGCGCGGCCTTCACAGGCAGCGTGGCTCTCTCTCCCCGGATCGGTACCGACGGGTCGATGGAGAGCGCGGCCTTCACAGGCAGCGTGGCTCTCTCTCCCCGGATCGGTACCGTGGTTACCACGGGCTCTAGGCTGTTGTCAGGGACGTCGGTCCCGGCGGTGGGTGGCCTACCCTCACCAAGACCAACTACGTCGAGTGGGCTACGGTGATGAGGGTAAAGCTCCAGGTGCGGCACATGTGGGAGGCAGTCCGGTACGACGACGTCGACTACGACCTAGATCGACGGGCGCTGGATGCTCTCATCGCTGCAGTCCCGCCTGAGATGCAGTTCTCGCTTATTAGCAAGAGGACTGCCAAGGAGGCTTGGGACGCCATCGCTGCGGCACGCATCGGCAGCGACCGCGCCCGCAAGTCCACACTGTAGGCACTTCGCAAGGAGTGGGAGAACCTGGCCTTCAAGCCAGGTGAGGACGTTGATGACTTTGCTCTCCGTCTCAACACTGTTGCAGAAGATGGTGCAGTTCGGCGACGACACCTACGGCGAGGAGAGAGCTGTCAAAAAGCTCTTCCGCTGCGTCCCCGAGAAGTACAAGTAGATGGCTCGCTCGATCGAGTCTCTGCTGGATCTCTCCACGATGTCGATCGAGGAGGCGATAGGTCGCCTCAAGGTCCTTGACGGCGATGAGCCACAGTCCCTCTCGGGGCCCATTACCACTGGCGGGAAGCTCCTTCTCACTCGAGAGCAGTGGCTTGTCAGCCAAGGTGACCGGAGGAAGGGGGAGCCTTCTTCCGCGACAGGCGGCCGCAAGCGTGGCAAGCCGCGCAAGGCGCGCAGAGACGCCCAGGTCGGGGCGCGAGGACGTGCCGAGGGTGATGCCCGCGGAGGCGCCCAGGGCGGCGCCGCCGGCAGGCACAAGCCGGCACGAGACGACACCTGCCGCAACTGCGGCCAGCTTGGCCATTGGGCCAAGGACTGTCGACAGCCACGACGCGGCCAGGCCCACGTTGCACAGGCGGAGGAGGAGCTGGCTCTGTTCATGGCACATGCCAGCATCGAGCTACCTCCAGCGGCACCGGCCGCAGCGGCTCTCCTCCACCTTGACAAGCCAAAAGCACACGCCCTCCTCGGCGACAGCTCCGGCAACGACAAGACTGACGGGTGGTGCCTTGACACCGGCGCCACCCATCACATGACCGGTCGACGGGAGTTCTTCACCGAGCTTGACTCTAGCGTCCGAGGCTCCGTCAAGTTTGGGGATGCCTCCGGCGTGGAGATCAAGGGCGTCGGCTCCATCATCTTCACCGCCGTGTCTGGTGAGCACAGGCTGCTCACCGGAGTCTACTACATCCCCGCGTTGAGGAACTCCATCATCAGCTTGGGACAGCTGGATGAGAACGGTTCGCGCGTGGTGGTTGAGGACGGAGCCATGAGGATTTGGGATCGTCGTCGTCGCCTTCTTGCCAAGGTATCTAGAAGCGCAAATCGACTCTACGTCCTTAACGTGCAGGTGGCACAACCCCTCTGTCTCGCTGCTCGTCTGGACGACGAGGCGTGGCAGTGGCACGAGCGTTTCGGGCACCTTCACTTTGAGGCCCTGAAGCGGCTCAGTGCCACGGAGATGGTGCGAGGCCTGCCGTGCCTCGACCATGTGGAGCAGCTCTGCGACGTCTACGTGTTGACGAAGCAGAGGCGACTCCCCTTTCCACAGCGAGCTAGCTTTCGAGCCAAGGAGAGGCTCGAGCTTGTGCACGGGGACTTGTGTGGCCCGGTGACACCGGCCACACCGGAAGGACGACGCTACTTCCTGCTGCTCGTCGACGACCTCTCCCGCTACATGTGGGTGATGGTCCTCGGCAGCAAGGGAGAGGCTGCGGACGCCATCAGGCGCGCGCAGGCTGCTGCGGAGGCGGAGTGCGGCCGCAAGCTACGCGTGCTGCGCACCGACAACGGCGGCGAATTCACGGCGGCTGAATTCGCGTCGTACTGCGCTGACGAGGGCATTCAGCGCCACTACTCCGCGCCGTACAGCCCGCAGCAGAACGGCGTCGTCGAGCGGCGCAACCAGACGGTTGTGGGGATGGCTCGGGCCCTCCTCAAGCAAAGGGGGATGCCGGCTGTCTTCTGGGGAGAGGCGGTGGTGACGGCCGTCTACATCCTCAACCGCTCGCCTACCAAGGCGCTCGACGGCAGGACGCCCTACGAGGCTTGGCATGGGCGCAAGCCGGCGGTCTCCCACTTGCGGGTCTTCGGCTGCCTTGCGTTCGCCAAGGAGCTTGGCCACATCAGCAAGCTCGACGACAGGAGCACTCCGGGAGTGTTCATTCGCTACGCGGAGGGCTCGAAGGCCTACCGCATCCTCGACCCGAAGACACAGCGTGTGCGCACGGCGCGCGACGTTGTGTTCGACGAAGGGCGAGGATGGGCGTGGGACAAGGCGGTGGACGACGGCTCGGCTCCGACGTACGACGACTTCTCTGTCGAGTACGTCCACTTCGAGGGAGCTGGGGGAGTAGGCGGCTCTTCTTCGGCGAGCGCGTCTACCCCAGTCCCCGAGCCTCCATCGACCCCAGCGCCTGCTACTCCGACAGCACCACGCTCTCCATCCAGGACCTCGGCTTCGATGAGTTCTTCGTCGGCTCCACCACAGCCGGCAACGCCACGCACTCCAGCACCGACAGGCACCACTCCGGGCACGTCTACTCCACCACCAGCTCGTGTCGAGCACGGCCCGGTTGAGCTCGCTACTCCGCTCTCTCACGACGAGGAGCGCGTCGACGCGTACCACGACGGCGAGCCGTTGCGGTACCGTACAATGGAGAACCTTCTCGGCGACCAGCCGGTGCCGGGACCGGTGCCTCACGACCTGGAGGCGCAGTTGCACCTTGCGTGTGACGACGGCGAGCCTCGGTCGTTTGTAGAGGCCCAGAGACACGCGGCATGGCGTGCCGCGATGCAGTTGGAGATGGATGCGGTTGAGAAGAACCGCACCTGGGAGCTTGCTGACCTTCCTCGTGGTCATCGCGCGATCACCCTTAAGTGGGTGTACAAGCTGAAGAGGGATGAAGCCGGTGCCATCGTCAAGCACAAGGCTCGCTTGGTGGCACGAGGTTTCGTGCAGCAGGAGGGGGTCGACGACGCCTTTGCTCCCGTGGCACGGATGGAGTCCGTGCGACTCCTCCTTGCGCTAGCTACCCAGGAGGGCTGGCGTGTTCATCACATGGACGTCAAGTCGGCGTTCCTTAACGGCAACTTGAAGGAGGAGGTCTACGTGCACCAGCCGCCGGGATTTGCGATCCCCGGCAAGGAGGGCAAGGTGCTCCGCCTGTGCAAGGCCCTCTATAGCTTGCGGCAGGCACCGAGGGCGTGGAATGCCAAGCTGGATTCCACGCTAAAGGGGATGGGCTTCGAGCAAAGCCCGCACGAGGCGGCCATCTACCGACGGGGCAGTGGAGGTAATGCTCTGCTGGTGGGTGTCTACGTCGACGACTTGGTGATCACCGACACCAAGGATGCGGAGGTGGCGGCATTCAAGGAGGAGATGAAGGTCACCTTCCAGATGAGTGACCTGGGACCTCTCTCCTTCTACCTGGGAATCGAGGTGCACCAGGACGACTCTGGGATCACGCTTCGACAGACCGCCTACGCCAAGCGCGTCGTTGAGCTAGCTGGGCTCATCGACTGCAACCCAGCTCTCACTCCGATGGAGGAGAGGCTGAAGCTGAGCCGCGACAGCACGACGGAGGAGGTGGACGCTACGCAGTACCGGCGTCTTGTGGGGAGCCTTCGCTACCTCGCCCACACACGGCCGGACTTGGCATTCTCCGTCGGCTACGTTAGTCGGTTCATGTAGCGACCGACGACGGAGCACCAGCAGGCTGTGAAGAGGGTCATCCGCTACGTTGCGGGGACTCTCGACCACGGCCTCTACTACCCGAGGTGCCCTGGGGCGGCACACTTCGTTGGGTACAGCGACAGCGACCACGCCGGCGACATCGACACCAGCAAGAGCACGAGCGGGATCCTCTTCTTCCTCGGCAAGTGCCTCGTTAGCTGGCAGTCGGTCAAGCAGCAGGTGGTGGCCCTGTCCAGCTGCGAGGCCGAGTACATAGCGGCCTCCACCGCTTCGACTCAGGCGCTCTGGCTCGCTCGACTGCTTGGTGATCTCCTCGGCAGAGACACTAGAGCGGTGGAGCTCAGGGTGGACAGCAAGTCTGCTCTGGCCCTGGCAAAGAACCCCGTGTTCCACGAACGCAGCAAACACATCCGGGTGAGGTACCACTTCATCCGAGGCTGTTTGGAGGAAGGGAGCATCAAGGCGAGTTACATCAACACCAAGGACCAGCTTGCGGACCTGCTCACCAAGCCCCTTGGGAGGATCAAGTTCCTTGAGCTCTGCTCCAGGACCGGGATGGTTCAACTCTCCCACAAGACGACGCACAAGACTTAGGGGGAGAATGATGGATAAGTCTCATGTGTGGCTGGTCTTTGTGGGGCTGTGCTGCTCACATGGTCCTTGTGGCTGTTTTTCTGTTTTTAGGACAGCATCTTAGACTAGAGGACAGCATATTAGCATCTTAGACTAGCATCTTATACTAGCATCTTGGCATATGCTTGGCTGGCTAGCAGCCCATAAATATGTAACCCCAACCTCTCAGGTTGGTATGGCATTTGTGTGAGTTTGTGTGAGAAATAGACAAGAAAATTGCCCAAACTCCTAGTGTCATCCTCTCTCGATGAGAGTAAGAATTCTCCTACTACCAAGAGTGAGAATTCAGCGACTAACAATCAGAAATAATGGGCTTATGGTAGAAAGAGGATGGAAATTGTTTTGAATGCATGTGATCCCCTATTCAAGCATAGATGCATTAAGGTCGGTAAGCAGCAAGTGCTATGTTTTTTTTGATAAGTTAGCTTTTGAAGAAGTAAAAGCCGGCAAAAGTTTACCTGCTCTTTGATGCCGCCGCACGTTGATGTGCCATCATATTCCTTTGCCATTGCCATAGATGCGCCAGCAGGGAGGCGCATGGCAGGGTGGGTCTCCTGCACAGGGAGTCGCCCTTTGAGGGAGGTGCTCTGGTGGTGGTGGTGGTGGGGGGGGGGCGGCTATCAGTACTCAGGCAGGATACAGGCTCCGGCGGGTGGGTGCTTTGGTGTGGGACGGTGGCCTCTCGGGCGAGAAACGGTAGTCAGAATCGCGCGAGTAAAGGTGGAGACAGAACTCAATGCTTGGAAAGGGGAAAAAGCTCCTCCCTGTGGCCTTCTTGGAAAAGCCGAGTCCTAGATCATTTGCAAAAAAAAAAAAAAAAAAAAAAAAAAAAAAAAAAAAAAAAAAAAAAAAAAAAAAACACTGAAAAAATTATGTCTGTATTTAGATTTTAAGCAAAGCAGCCCAATAAGCTGTTCCAAACAGGGCCATAGTAGTGCAACTTTAGGTGTTGCAGTTTCTCTTGTACAAATATTGCACAAACTTGTCGCTTACGGTGTTTGAGTAACTGCTCCTATGGGTTGTTCTTTTTATTGACTGTTGGGTTCTAGTCTTTACAATGGGAACTATGCTAGCAACCAATCACCTAGATAACAGCATTGTTTTTCCTATACTTAAACCATACTGGTAACACAAATACACCTAGTAACCTTGTGAACGAGCTGTTAAACTATACCCTTTGCCTAATACACAGACCCATTTGGAGAGTGAACAATTGGTTCTTGTGTCAGGGAAGCTTTGCTAGCGAGAATAGTAGTGATTTTTTAGTTTCAACCTGTAATCATTAGTGCATGTTGGTGTCATATCCATTTTTTCATTAGATGGTATTAACTACTGCAAAAATAAGATTACTTTATTTAGCTTGTTATCTACTTAAAGGAACTAAACAAACGTGTGCTTTGAATTAAACAAGCTGATATATTAGTAAGTATGTAGCACATTAAACTTTGGTTTTGACCTGCTACATGTGTCTCACTGCATGTATAGGAATTATCTTGGTACAAATATTGGTGTCTCTATACAATATATCAACTTATATTATATATTTTTTTTATACATGTGGTACAAGTCATATTGCCTTTTTTTGGCATTAGCACAATTCCCTCCTTTACACATTGCTCTTTCATTGAAGCTCTAAGAATTTTGCCGCGGAATATTTGAGACCCTATAATATCCACTCCAGAATAAAAGCCTGGGAGTTTTAGATCGGCTGTGGTTGTGAATTTGTGGATAATTAACAAGTTCATCAGTTGGCCAATGCCTCCTGGTTTTACTTTTCTAGACCTTTACTTTTGTTTGTTGTATATTAGAGATAGAAACATGTCCGTATATGTCTTTTTCTGAACACTCATCTTTAGATACAAGCATGGTGAGTCCATTATCTTCAACGCCGTCCTTATTCGTAGTTATCAAAGTTTGGACTTGGGAAGGTCTTCTCACATTGACCTTCCCATAAGGCCATAAAGTGGGAGTCACTTGTGGCACATGAAACATAGACTTCACCTGGAACTGAAGTCTCATGACACGTTCACGCTTCCTGGGTTTCTATTACAGTGCATGCCGCTTTAGCCAGCCTTGAGTCTACTGGCATTTGGGAGATATGATGCTTCTGCTAGAGTGGCTGCTGGACTTTGAAATGCCTAACACATGTGTCAGGACTCAGGACCCAGATATGGATCAAGAAGGTTGATAAGGCTTTGTGAACATGGTAATGGAGCAAGGTAATGGATGACTGAATCACTGAAAAGACGCTGCTCAGCTTGCAGCCGGAGCTGTGTGCTTGATGGTTTTTGTTTATCTCTGGTGGTCAATGGTGCTGGAAAGATGGAGCCAATGCTTCTTTAGCCATGCTTGCTCAATCGCCTTATAGAGGAGGCGTCAGAGGCCGCAATTGCCTGGGAAGGATTATCCTTCGAGCTAGGAGTGCAAAGTTGATGCCAAAGGTACATGCTAACAGCTCTTGGGAATTCGTTAAAATTGTCTGGGATGAAATGATTCACAATTATTGTGCTTTTCTTAGTTGATCACTTGTGGGGCTAGACCCTAAACGAGGTTGAGTGTTTACTTAAAGTAGAACACACCGCTGGTGTGCGTGTCTCGTGCTATTTATAGCCTAAGATTGCTTTGAACATGTTGACTTTTGTGAAATAATGATGAAGGTTAAATCATGTGGGTTATACTATACCTTGAGTGTGAATGTGTGATGTTCTGAGTGGAATGTTTCACCACTTACTAAATATCTCAGAACATCTAGAAATGTTTCTGACACTTTTTATCTAGAAGTGTTTCTGACACTTCTCTAGATGTCTAGGATAGGAAATGTTGTCACAAAAAAAGGCCTGCTGGAGCGTCAGGTTGGGATCATATATGTGTTCTCTGATGCAGCTGGAGCGTCAGGTCAATGGCTTCCCCCCCAACAATTAAACCAGATGGTGGAGTGGAGCTTCATGTTGGGATGATGCATGCACCTTCCAAGTCTCAGAACATTCTGAATGAGGCTCCTCAGTTGGCTTCTGGGAAGTCTGTAATAGCTTAGCAGCAGGATTAGTGTTGACACCACCGTAGCAGTAGTCATCGTCGTTGTCTTTGTGTCACTGGAGTAGTCGTCGTAAGTGTCCGTGCTGGGGGATGGATCTCCTGCAAGCAGTTGCTGGTGGTCCGTTTACTCTGAGTAGTCACTCTCAATAATCTATCTCTTAGGAGTCTGCTGGTGGAATCTGGTGGTGTAACAAAATAAAATGCTATGGCTATTGGTTAATAATAATAGGCAGCTGCGTTTGGTAAATGTGCGTGCTGTGTGATGTGCTGTATAACATGAAAATGAATTCCTCCAATATACCACATATGGTGTGCGTGTCTAGTGCTATTTATAGCCAAAGATTGCGTTGAACATGTTGACATTTGTGAAATCATGATAAAGGTTAAATCATGTGGGTTGTACTATACCTTGGGTGTGAATGTGTGATGTTCTGAGTGGAATGTTTCACCACTTATTAAATGTCTCAGAACCCCTAGAAGTGTTTCTGACACTTTTATCTATAAGTGTGTCAAACACTTCTCTAGATGTCTAGGATAGGAAATGTCGTAAAAAAAAGGTGTGCAGCGGCTGCACATCCTTCCTGCAGGGGGCGAGCGATCAAGTTCAAGTTCAGATCTAGGATGCAAAGGCGGCGGCGGCATCGTCGAGCTCGCGAGGAAGGCAGCGGCCTCGGTGAGGACCGAGTGGGCGGTGCGGGTGACGGCCACGCGGCCGATGTGGAACTACTGCGGCGTGCAGCAGCGCAAGAACAGGTACTACGCTGTGATTTGGAACATAATTTGTGAAATTTGTGAACAATTTGACATATTTCTCTGATGTTTGGAATCCACAGTAATAATTTGAATTTTTTTTGAAAAAATTGTCATATATTTGTTTTATTCCCAAATTACACACTCCGTCTTATAAATTATACTGCCAGAAACAAGAAATGACACTTGTGCAGAACTGCAAGTTGTGATATAGGCATTGTAACAACTCCATGTGGAAGATTTTCAGCTTGAAGAGGTGGAGGAGCTCTAGCTCAAGTTTACTCACACGAATCTCAATATTCAACAGTGCATTCAAACCATCTTCTAGTGTGCCCAACAAACATGCATCCAGGGTGCATGGTACTCCACAGACAAGAAATTTCATGTTCACATCTTCATCATATATTCTTGTAGCTGGAAAACCTTCAGAACAGCCTTCTTCCTTGTTCACTTCATTCCCAGCAGGGATGACATTTGTTTTTGGAGCATCCCCAAGGCGGGGGCCAAGCTTAACACTTTGTACGTAATTATTTCTTACACAGTATAGTCGAAAGGAAACATGTGCAAGTTGAATGCATCCCATGTATGGCTGCAGGAACTCTGAATGACTGACATTAGCGCATGACGAAAATGAGATGCTGTATAAGATGAAAATGAATTCCTCCAATATACCACATATGGTGTGTGTGTGTGTGTGTGTGTGTGTGTGTGTGTCTAGTACTATTTATAGCCAAAGAGTGCTTTGAACATGTTGACTTTTGTGAAATCATGATGAAGGTTAAATCATGTGGGTTATACTATAGCCTGCTGGACAATTTGGAAAGCCAGGAATGGAATCATTTTTTATAACAAAGCAGCATCCCTGGTGGACTGGAAGGCTGCCCTCAAAGATGATCTTAGCTTGTGTATCAAGGCTAAGAAGAGCACTGCTGACCCCCTTTCTGTGTGGCGAGATAGTAGTTTATGATGTATACTTTTCTTTTTATTTGGGCTTTACAAGCCTTGTACCCTGTACATATGTACTTTATGTCTCTGTTCATATTAATAGAAAAAGAAAAAAATAGGTAGGGGGCTTCCCTGCCGTCTCCCCTAAAAAAATATGTGATGTTCTGAGTGGAATGTTTTACCACTTATTAAATGTCTCAAAACATCTAGAAGTGTTACACTTATATCCAGAAGTGTGTCTGACACTTCTCTAGATGTCTAGGATAGGAAATGTCGTAAAAAAGGTGCGGCCACTGCACATCCATCTGACAGGGGGCGAGCGATCTAGTGCAGTCAGGCCGTGTATCCCATCGAAGGCGGTAGGCGGCGATGGGAGCATGCAGGTGGTCAGCTTCAGGTCGGCCAGCGCGGCGGGGTCGTAGGCGAAGGACGGGAGAGTGGAGACCTGAATTTTTTGTTATCAGTGGATCCGCTACGAGCAGGGACGTGAAGTGTTTCTGACACTTCTCTAGATGCCTAGGATAGGAAATGTCGTGACAAAAAAAGGTGTGATGTACATAAAGGGCTTGTTCGCTTCTGAGGGCCTGGCCTGTTTGGATCCATTAGCTGCTCTACCTATTAGCTGGAAGTGTTTGGATACCCAGCTAATTAATGGAATCATTTGTTAGACGCGGTCCGCTTGCGAGCTGATATGGAAATAACAGTATTGCTAATGGACAACTGGTTGATTTGGGCGAACCTAGCAACCGTTTTTCTAGCCGTTGATTTCACATGTGTCGCGTGCTGGACGGTGGATTTGGCTCTCTGTCGCTCACGCTCCCTCTGTCGCCGCCGCTCGCGCTCCCTCCGCTCGCTCCCTCCCGTTTCTTCCACCGCCAACCCCCGGCACTGGCTCCCTCTGCCACCGGCCCCTAGGTCGTCCGTCCGTCCGTCGTCGCCCAAGTCGAACCCTGGCACATTCACATCGGCTGCAGCCACTGCACATCCATCCGGCAAGGGGCGAGCGATTGAGTTCAGATCCAGGATGCAAGGCGCGGTGGCATCGTCGAGCTGGCGAGGAAGGCGGCAACCTTGGCGAGGACCGAGTGGGTGGCGCAGGCGGCGGCGGAACTATCGCGGTGTGCAGCAGCGCAAGAGAACATGTACTACGCCGTGATCTAGAACATAATTTGTGGCGCTCCCTCCGCTCGCTCCAAACCGTGTCTTCCACCGCCGCCCCCGGCACTGGCTCCCTCAGCCACTGGCCCCAGGCCGTCCATAGTCGCCCAAGTCAAACCCTTGCACATTCACTTCGGTTGAAGCCGATGCACATCCATCCGATAGGGGGCGAGCGATCGAGTTTAGATCCAGGATGCAAGGCACGGCGGCATCGTCGAGCTCGGGAGGATGGCGGTGGCTCGGCGAGGACCAAGTGGGTGGCGTGCACCACGGCCACGTGACCGGTGTGGAACTACCGCAGCGTGCAACAGTGCAAGAACAGGTACTACGCTGTGATCTGGAACATAATTTGTGGCGCTCCCTCCCGTGTCTTCCGTCGCCAGCCCCCGGCACTGCCTCCCTCAGCCACCGGCCCCAGGCCATCCGTCCTTCGTCACCCAAGTCAAACCCTGGCACATTCACATTGGCTGCAGCCGCTAAACATGCATCCGGCAGGGGACGAGTGATCGAGTTTAGATCCAGGATGCAAGGCGCGCCGGCATCGTCAAGCTCGGGAGTATGGCGGCGGCCTCGGCGAGGATCGAGTGGGTGGCGCGGGCCGTGGCCACACGACCGGTGTGGAACTACCGGCCGCGGCGTGCAGCAGCGCAAGAACACAAGAACAGGTACTAAGCCGTGATCTGGAACATAATTTGTGAACAATTTGCTCATTTGACATATTTGTTGAAAAAATCATAGAGATTCTACCAATGAACAGATCATTCTGAAATCTGAACGCCATCTAAGGATTTGAGCTGGAGCAAACACGACATTTTTTTTGGTGGTGGTGGGGTGGGTGTGTGTGTGTGTGGGTGGGGGGGGGGGTGTTTAAACACAATCCATTTGTTTTCACAGGGTTTCAACACTACACAGGGAACCAAAAAGTAGAGCCTCAACGAAAGAGAGAACTCTTAAACTTTCTGCACCACAATTGATGACTTGACACAACCTCAGTCAACTGTCTCATGTAGTTGGAAAGTACGATGACACAAGGGGAAACTGAAACATGTTAAAACATGACATGATTGGTATCGACTGTCATCATCTGATACAAAGTGTACCACATTGACTTAAACATAAGTGTGAGCATGTGCATCAGCTAACCCTAATATGGCAGGAGAAATCGGCTCACCTTAAGCTTTCTGTTGCTTCTTCTCAAGAATTTTCTTCCAGCGCTTTTGATCAAGCACCAATGTCATGTCTTGCCAGCTGAGATAAATGTCAATCAACTTGTATTGGGCAAGGAAAAACACGGAATGTTAATAAATGGGATTCCATAAATACAGTCATACAGCCATAACATCGAGACAGATTTTATAAAAAAAATATACCATTCGTTCACAATGAGGAAAAGGACAATAATTCATGCATCTCAAATGCTAAGGATAACACTAGAACAGTTGAAAATAAAGAATGACAAACGACTCATTCAATAAGAAAGTAAGAATGAAAAGGATGGACGACCCCAAAATCTTAGCAAATTCAGATTGATGAAAATAACATTTGAATCCCAACACATAAGACTCAGAGCATATGCCTAAATTTGATGGGTGCCATAAAACTTGCGAGCGTTAGATTGAAATCCAGAACAGATTATCCAAACAATCTATAAACATGGCAGCTCCGTGGCAGAAGATTCTGTAAAACCATGCAAAATTTATAGATATGCTACTGGTGAAAAATAATTTATAGTGAAATCGCGAGAACCATTTTTTCTAATTTCTCCATTTAAACATTAAAAAGTTAATATGGTAGTTCTATTGGTTAATCTACTAATATTCTGGTTTTCATTTTAACAATAACAGTTAAGTTAGGAGGAATACAGGTGTTCGGCATATTGGAGTATCAGTATGCAAGCTTCCTAAACGTCCGTGCACCGCAGCAAACATTTATATATTTGATTGAACAGTGTCAAGAGTCCAATGATACCAAACTCCAGTAATGCAGCCAGCACTGCAAGAAAGACTCGTGGTCAAGTTTGCCATTGACCTATACTAACAACAGTTCTGGGTGGTTTTGCATTACTGGCCATGTGATTTTCGAATCAATGTGCAAATGAGTGACTGATTGCTGGCTTGTAGATTTTTTGAAACGAACGTAATGAGTTCCTCCTCTGTATAGATTCCCTCTCCTAGTTTCGCAGGTCTCCTTGCGTGTTTTGGCTTGGGTAAAGCCTCCCTTTTGTACAGTGCCTCCTTTTTTTCTAATAAATCTCTACAGTGGGGGTCTCCCCTGCTGTATTTTACGCTAAAAAAAACAAGACAAAATATCTATTCCCTTCCGTTCCAATTCAAAGTCATTTTTTGCTTCAGCTGCATTAATAAAGGAGGAAACTGTTATGGTGGGCCGCGTCTACCAGCGCCGCAAGCGGAGCCGTGGCTAAGGATGCAGCGGAGCGGCATGCGACGCGCGCGACGTGCATGCGGCTGCATGGTGACCACGGCCAGAGCGGCTTCAGTTCCTTAAATCTAGGATCTCAGATTTGAGTTTGTTAAGTCAGCTAAAGTTTGTTAGTTAGTTAGTGAATTGTGGAACACTTGGCTATATAGCCTAAACATTTGTTTAATAAAGAGTTAGCTGGAGATTGATATCAATCTCTCCCGTTCTGTTAGCCTCAACGTCCTCCTCTGCTCTTGTGTTCGACGCCGGCCGTCAGCACGGCGTCGCACACTCGCCGCCGAGGAGAGAGCCATCCTCGCCCTCCCACGTCACACGGCTACAACCTCAGAGGAAGTAGCAGCGGTTCTAACAATCTGGTATCGGACATGCCAGGTCCGATGACTGGCGTTCCCACCACCGCCCTTTCCTCCGCCGCCATTCCTCCCATCCACCCAACGACCACCGCCGCACCCACCACCACCGCCCCGCTCCCGCAAACCACCGCGCCTCCTATACCGGGAGATTCCTCCTCCCCAGACCCCCTCACCGCCGCCATACTTGGACTGCAACGCCAGATGGGGCAGTTCGCCACGCGCCTGTCCGCCCTGGAGGGGCGGGCCTCGTCATCCGCCAACGGTCCGTCCGCGAGCAGTCCACCCCCGGCCTCATTTTCGTATGGCATGCCGGGTTACGGCGGCATTCCCGCGGCGCAAACAACCGGCTCCGTCGTGATTCACTCGGCGGCGTCGGCTGAACCCCAAGTACCCTCAGCGCCGCTGCCCATCACCCAGATCCCATTTCCCCATTCTCCTTCGCCACCCCCTACCTTCAGCGCGCCACCTCCACCGCCGCCGAGCCACTACGACGGCCACTCTGAAGGCCGCGGCGCCCCGAGACACTACGAGGGCCACGCAGACGCCCGCGGTGTGGCCCGTTTCCAGAAGCTGGCCTTTCCGACATTCGACGGGACGGACGATCCCCTAGCGTGGATGAACAAATGTGAGATGCAGCTCCGCATCGCCATTGGCAACTGAAGGGTCGAGATGGCGACTAGAGGGGGGGTGAATAGTCTTTTCTAAAACTTAATCGCGTTGGCTAACCGATACAAATGCGGAATTTAAACTAACGGTCTAGCCAAGACTACACCCCACTATATATGTTCACTAGCACCTTGCAAAGATAACAATTATGCAACAAAGGTGCCGGGCTAGCTAGAGCTCTCCTAAATAATTCTAGGAGCAAGGTCACACAAACCTATGCCACTAGTAATTTAAACAACAAGGGAGCTCCTACACATGCTAGTAAGCAAAAGCACAAAGCTAACTAAGCTCACTAGCAATGCTCAATAACAAGGCAACCAATGCCTAATTAGAGAGCGCAAATACTTAGTTACACAAACTAAGCAATGTGACTAACAAGGTTACTAAAACCAAATTAGCCACGCAAGGGAGCTACTTCTATGCTACACAAGCAAGAAGGTAAATAGCAAGCTACACAAGCTATCTAATTACAAGAGCAACTACACAAGCTTAATATGTATAGAAGTAATTGCAAGCTTGTGTAATGGGGATGCAAACCAACGGGAAGAACAAGGTTGACACGATGATTTTTCTCCCGAGGTTCACGTGTTTGCCAACACGCTAGTCCCCGTTGTGTCGACCGCTCACTTGGTGGTTCGGCGGCTAATTAGCATCACCCGCTAAGCCCGCACGTCGGGCGCCGCCAGAACCTACCCCTTGAGTGAGGGTAGCTCAATGACACGCTTTACTAGAGTTGCTCTTCGCGACTCCCGCGGGGCGAGCACAATGCCCCTCACAAGCACTTCTCCGGAGCGCCGCACAAGCTTCTTGCGCGCTTCGACGGAGACCACCACCAAGCCGTCTAGGAGGTGGCAACCTCCAAGAGTAACAAGCACCACCGGCTTGCAACTCGACCACCTAGTGCCACTCGATGCAACCTCACGATGCAATCGCACTAGAATCGCTCACTCACACAATCGAATGATCACTATCAAGTATGTGTGTGATGGAGGGCTCCCAAGCACTCTCAAGCATGGACACAAAGTCCCCCAAGGTGCTCTACACCAGCCATGGCCGAGGGCCACTTCTATTTATAGCCCCAAGGGCTAAACTAGCCGTTACCCCCTTCACTGGGCAACGGTCGGGACGACCGGACGCTCCGGTCGTGTTGACCGGACGCTGGACCTCAGCGTCCGGTCGCCCACAGACTACCACGTGTCCCGGTTCCAACGGTCACTTGACCTGACCGGACGCTCCAGCTTCAACTGACCGGACGCTGAACCCCCAGCGTCCGGTCGTTTCCAGTAAGCTCCCGAGCATGACCGGACGCGTCCGGTCGAACGCGATCGGACGCAGCCAGCGTCCGGTCACTCTCCAACTACTACTGCGTCACCGTACGTCAGTGCGATCGGACGCAGCCTGCCAGCGTCCGGTGCATTTAGATCCAGCGTCCGGTCAGTTGACCGACGCCAGCATCTTCTCCATTTTCTTCACCCTTGCTCAAGTGTGCTAACCACAAGAATTTGCATCCGACGCAATAGAAAATAGACATTCCATTTTCCCGAAAGCGCCGAATCCCGCCTCACAAGCTCGGCGGGAGGGAGAGAGGGACCCAAACCCATCTCACCCCTACAAACACCACCGCCTTTGTAAATGTGCCAACACCACCAAGTGTACACCACAATGTGTATGTGTGTTAGCATTTTCACAATCATTTCTCAAAGGATGTTAGCCACTCAACTTGCCACGCCACTCGATCCTAGCGACAATGCAAAGTTAGATCACTCGAGTGGCACTAGATGACCGATATGCAAACAAGTTTGCCCCTCTTGATAGTACGGCCATCTATCCTAAACCCGGTCATAAACTTCTCTACACACCTATGACCGGTGAAATGAAATGCCCTAGGTTATACCTTTGCCTTGCGCATTCCATTCCATCTCCTCCAATGTCGATGCAACACATGCACCAACACGATCAACAATGATATGATCCACTCCATATCATCACATGATCATATTGGTTCATCGATCTTGACTCTACTTGCTCTTCACCGTTGCCATCGTCCATCGGCGCCAAGTCTTGCTCAAGCTTCACCGCCACGCGGTCCATCACTCCAAAGCCTTCGACTTGCCCTTCACGCTTGCAGCCGGTCCATCAAGCCAAGTCTTGTCTTGATCTTCTCCACCTTGATCACATGACTCAATGTCATGTCTCATGTGCAATAAGCTCCTTCATCATCACATGTGTGAGCTTTGCAACATCTCCAAGCCATTTTCACCTCCATGGCATATGTTGCTCACACACATGTACCTGTGGACTAATCACCTGTGTATCTCACATAAACACAATTAGTCCACCTAAGTTGTCACTCAATTACCAAAACCAAACAAGGACCTTTCAATCTCCCCCTTTTTGGTAATTGATGACAACTCTACAAAGATATAGAAATTAAGCTCTTTTGAATTCATGTTGCTTGCCCAAGCAATTTTACCATGTCAAAATGATTTTGGACAAGTACCATAAACCCGAGATGGTAGTATTAGCTCCCCCTACATATGTGCTAGAGTATTTGACTTTAAGTTTGCACATATGCATAGATTAAAAATGTGGGAGAGTAAATACTACAAAATGATGCTAAGGTGTATAGAATAAACCTTTGAAGCGTGTATCAATCGTAGTTGCACCTTTAAGTTCATCCTTAGCACCATGATTAGCTAGACATCACTTGGAAATAAAAGCACTAGATACCTTGTGAGATCAACATTAAAAGCAAGGCACTAGCATTACTTGAAAAGCATACCAAGTGTCTAGCTATCATCCTATGCATGCTAGTTATCAAATCATCATCCAAGTTCTATAACTAGCATACACCACACAAGCATGCATATTGAATTTGAAAACTTATGCATTGCATGCAAGCACATGAATATGCACATATCAAATGCAATCAATCAAAGTTCATGAGCTTGCTCCCCCTACTTGTGTGCTTCTCTTGTCCAAGACTTGTGATCCATTCTTTTCTCCAATGTTGCTCCCTCTTTGTCCATGTCCACCCTCTATGTCTTTTGTATCTCATCTCTTCCATTGTACATTCTCTCCCCCATTCAATCAAGCTTCATATCTTTGTACAATCTCTCCCCCTTTGTCATCAATTTCCATAAAAGGTGTGCTTCTCATTGATGCAAAGGTATGCTCTTTGGGGTAGATGGTTGAGATTACAATTTTACATTTTTGATGGACCTTATTTGAATATTGGAATGACACCGCATGTAGATACCATTTAGAATTTGCAACTTGTACTACTTGTATCTTATCATTCTTATGCATGGGTCATCCATTTTATTTCACTTAAGCTCTTGTAGGTGAGGGATGCATTCTCTATTTGATGATCACTTAAAGTTGAGGATCACTTGTGGAACCATCGTCTACTATGTATAGATACCACTAGTAGGAAGTGAATACCATTTGAAAGAATCTTCTAGTATGGAACCACTTATTTGATTTATCAATAAAGACCATTTCTTGAACATTTGCTATTTTCATGAGTACCACTTATAGGATATCACTTGTGAGTTGAAACATACTAACTAGATATCCATTTGCATTGTTGTCTTGTGCTTGTACTCTTATCATTATCATGAGCTTCTTATGTGACTTGAACTAAATTGATTTGCTTAAGCTTTCAAGTCCGGTTTGAACCAATGACAAGCTTCTTCACACCTCTTGCAAGGGTTATCTTGCCAATGTTGTACTTGTCACTTGTTAGCAATCCAAATTAAGTCAAGTACTTGGGTTCACTAGCTCATGAACAAATTCATATACTAACCACTAGATCAAGTAATCATTCAAGCAATAGTGGTATGCCATGAATTTAAAACATTTCATTTGTAATGCATGATCCTATGAAGCATGTACTATATGCACTAACCGCATACTAGTAAGGGATGAGATGATCATGCACATTACAATGATACCTTTGCTATGTTGGAGTAGAGGATAGTCACATAGATTCCAATTCATTACTCCAATAGCAATGTGAAGTCCAATTATAAGCTTGGTGAAGACCAATAGATACCAATTTGAATCTCATTCTTCACCCATATGAAATGAATACCACTTATGATCAAGTGCACTTTCTTGTTGTGGTTGACTTGCTTTATCTTTTGATCTTTGCTTGCATGAGAGCATCAATATGAGAATACCACTTGAAATATCATGACTAGCTCTCTTTTGGGTGTTGCTTGCTTTTCTTGATCAATCATTTTGATTGCTTCAACTAAGCATCTCAAATGTTCCTTGGATCACCACTTCCATGTTAGCCTTCCAAGTACCACACTTGGTTTACCTACACATAGGCGGCAAGCCCCTACACTAGGGAGAAGTGACCTCTCTCCAAGAACCATTGTTGACACTCACTTGAAATAACTTGATTGATTGATCCAAGTGATGGACTTAACTTGATGAGTAACCTTGATTCCTTCTTTAAGTCCTTTTCTTTCTACTTGTTTAAGTCCTTTTCTTTCTACCAAATGATCTCCAATCACAACTAGAACTTAAACTTTATTTTCATCTTGAGTTTGATCTTGATCTTTTAATTTGAGTACCAAAAGTGTGCAAAGTATACTCCTCAATCAAATGGCCTTGTACTCATATCTTGTCATGCTTCTAGATCAATTCAAAACCAAACTTAGGTACCTCAATCACTTGTAAACATGTTTCCAACTTGAGGACCTTTCAATCAAAGTGACTCTAGATCAATCCAATACTTGTCACTTTTATGGCAGATTCTGTACTCTCCAAAGAACTAAGCATATTTCTCAAAGTACAAATCCAAATACCACGAAATTTGGTGGAGATGTTCTTTACTAAGTTATCTATCAGCCATAAAAATTTTAGCTTCATTTGATCTCATATGGACTGCCAAATTTTAATTCTTCCACCACTGCTACATGCTGAAAACTGCTGCACTATAGCTGACAAGAACCACTCCAAAACCGAAGCATTTCTTATCTAATTTCCATGAAATTTATACAGCATCTCATACCATAAATCTAGAGCATGTACACCAATTTTCATGCCAATCCAATAAGTTTTCAATACTCAAACATGGCTTTGATCACAGCTAGCTTAGATTTTGAATATAGGACAGATTTCAAGCAATTGAGCTATTCTTCATCACATATGAATCAAACTTGAAACTAACTTGTTTGAATACTTCCATAAGACATATATCCATTCAAATCACTTACTAAATGTCATCTCATGAATTTATCCAACACAAATCAATCCAAACTTGATTACTAAGCAATTATCCATTCAATCATCTTATAGCAAGCAACATTGCATATTTATCTAATTCAATCAACTCATATGCACCCAAATGAAATGATCAACAAGAGATATACCTTTGGTTAGCTCATGATCATCCAATTAGCAAGCTTTCAACTCAAATATTTGCAAGCCATCAAATATATCCAATGAATTACCAACAACTTGAAATTTACACTTGTATGTTATAGCACATTTGGACTTCATTCAATTTGTCATGGCATTGGGATAATGATCATCATATAGAAATACTTGGCTCAACTACATGATCAACAAGATGAATATCATTTGAACCAAGCCTCCAATGCCGATGGTACCTACAATCAATCATCCACTTTTTGATGGTACCCAAACAAGTTTGGGTCCTCTCAAGTTAGGAGCAACATACTTAGGCGTAGCCTTAGTATGAATAGCGGGATGTTTTGCAATTACAACCAATGAGGTACCATTGCCATCCTTTCTAAGCATATCATGATCATCAATTGAAATAGGCTTAGAAATTTTACCTAGGGGACATGAATGTGCCATGTGTCCCCTTTCCCGGCATGAGTAGCACTTCCTCTTTGCTTGAGCCTTCTCTTCTTTGCTCATGTGGTGCTTCTCATTGCCTTGCCTCTCATGGATTGCTTGAGCCTTCTTCTCAAGCTTGTTAGGACACTTAGAGGCAAAGTGTCCCATACTTCCACACTTGAAGCACTTGATGTGAGCATAGACTTTCTTCTCATTGTCATTCTTGCTCATCATCTTGGCATCTTGTATTTGCATTGGATGCCTTGCCTTTCCACCCCTTCTTGTTTTCTTCTTCTTTATCATCAAATCACCACCATCTTCATGGTTGATCTTGATTTGCTCTTGGGGTGTCTTCTCTTGCTCAACTTGTGGCTTTGGTTGAGGCTTCACTTGTTGCTTCACCAATTCCTTGGTTGGGCACATCGAGGTAAGATGACCCCAAGTGCCGCACTTGAAGCACTTGACATGCTTAAGCCTCTCTTCATCTTTTAGCTTCTTGAGCTTCTCGATGTTAGGGCAACCATTTGCAAAGTGTCCCACTTCATGACACCGGAAGCACATGGTATGAGAGAGCTTTCTTTGTTGTAGCTTCTTCATCTTTCTTTCTCTCTTCATTTTGCCCTTTGTCATCTTCTTTTCGAAGCCAAGGCCACACTTGTCACCATAGTTTCTTTGAGTTTTCAACATATGCTCAAAGGTGACTTTTGAGTTGTAGCACCTCTCTAACTTGTTGCTCAATTTCTTCACTTCATTTTTGAGCTCATTGTTCTCCTTCAAAAGGTTAGTCTCACAAGACATAGAAGTAGAACAAGCATCTATATGTGGAGAGCATGGCATATCTAATAAATCATCACAAGAGGTGGATACATGCTTCTTGCCTACATCACAAGGGTTAGCAACAACATGTGATTGATCATTTGACCCATGTGATGAGCTCTCATTATTTTTAAGTTTCTTTGTAAATATTTTAATGAGAGAAGCTTGTTTTTCTAATAATTCATCATGAGATGCAAGTAGTGTCTCATGATTCAATTTAAGCTCATCAAGTGAAGATTTATATGCGTCAAGTAATTTCTTATGATCTTCACAAGAGTTCTTTAGAAATGAGTTCTCACTTTCTAATTTTAATGTTTTAGCTTTCTCATTTTCTAAAGACATGGTCATGCTAGCAAGTCTACTAACAAGCTCATCATATGAATCAATATGATCAACCACATTATCATTTGATACCTTAGTGTCACCTTGTGACATGAAGCAATGTGGTGTAGTGGATGGGCTTGTAGTAGCATCATCATGGCTTGAGCATGAACCATCATTACCATCAAGTGTGCATGGGGTAGCATCGTCACTTGCAACACTTGTGGCATCATCATCAACCTTGTCAAGTGAACTTGTAGTGGATTGATCATCATCATTCTCACTTGACAATGAGGTGGAGCAATCTTCCACAATCACCAAATTGTGGTTATGCTCAACACACTCATGTGCCTCCTCCTTGGGCTCATCATCATCATCGGAGACCGTCCCATACTTCTCATTGAGATAACTCCAAATCTCATGGGCGGTCTTCATGTCCATGATCTCTCCAAATATGCAATCATGCAAAGATCTATACATGATGTTAGTAGCATGGATGTCGAGATCTAGGCATTTCTCTTGTGCTTGAGTTAGATTATCTTCATCTAACACATGAGAAAAGCCTACATCTACCATCCACCACATTTGAGGGCAAATAAACTTAAAATTGCATATCATCCAATTTTTCCATCGTGTAAAGTGTGTGCCATCAAAAATGTGTGGACAATCAACATCTAGCCCATAAGCCGCCATCCTCTCGGGTCGGTGAAGACCACAAATGAGAGACCGGGCTCTGATACCACTTGAAGGGTCGAGATGGCGACTAGAGGGGGGGTGAATAGTCTTTTCTAAAACTTAATCGCGTTGGCTAACCGATACAAATGCGGAATTTAAACTAACGGTCTAGCCAAGACTACACCCCACTATATATGTTCACTAGCACCTTGCAAAGATAACAATTATGCAACAAAGGTGCCGGGCTAGCTAGAGCTCTCCTAAATAATTCTAGGAGCAAGGTCACACAAACCTATGCCACTAGTAATTTAAACAACAAGGGAGCTCCTACACATGCTAGTAAGCAAAAGCACAAAGCTAACTAAGCTCACTAGCAATGCTCAATAACAAGGCAACCAATGCCTAATTAGAGAGCGCAAATACTTAGTTACACAAACTAAGCAATGTGACTAACAAGGTTACTAAAACCAAATTAGCCACGCAAGGGAGCTACTTCTATGCTACACAAGCAAGAAGGTAAATAGCAAGCTACACAAGCTATCTAATTACAAGAGCAACTACACAAGCTTAATATGTATAGAAGTAATTGCAAGCTTGTGTAATGGGGATGCAAACCAACGGGAAGAACAAGGTTGACACGATGATTTTTCTCCCGAGGTTCACGTGTTTGCCAACACGCTAGTCCCCGTTGTGTCGACCGCTCACTTGGTGGTTCGGCGGCTAATTAGCATCACCCGCTAAGCCCGCACGTCGGGCGCCGCCAGAACCTACCCCTTGAGTGAGGGTAGCTCAATGACACGCTTTACTAGAGTTGCTCTTCGCGACTCCCGCGGGGCGAGCACAATGCCCCTCACAAGCACTTCTCCGGAGCGCCGCACAAGCTTCTTGCGCGCTTCGACGGAGACCACCACCAAGCCGTCTAGGAGGTGGCAACCTCCAAGAGTAACAAGCACCACCGGCTTGCAACTCGACCACCTAGTGCCACTCGATGCAACCTCACGATGCAATCGCACTAGAATCGCTCACTCACACAATCGAATGATCACTATCAAGTATGTGTGTGATGGAGGGCTCCCAAGCACTCTCAAGCATGGACACAAAGTCCCCCAAGGTGCTCTACACCAGCCATGGCCGAGGGCCACTTCTATTTATAGCCCCAAGGGCTAAACTAGCCGTTACCCCTTCACTGGGCAACGGTCGGGACGACCGGACGCTCCGGTCGTGTTGACCGGACGCTGGACCTCAGCGTCCGGTCGCCCACAGACTACCACGTGTCCCGGTTCCAACGGTCACTTGACCTGACCGGACGCTCCAGCTTCAACTGACCGGACGCTGAACCCCCAGCGTCCGGTCGTTTCCAGTAAGCTCCCGAGCATGACCGGACGCGTCCGGTCGAACGCGATCGGACGCAGCCAGCGTCCGGTCACTCTCCAACTACTGCGTCACCGTACGTCAGTGCGATCGGACGCAGCCTGCCAGCGTCCGGTGCATTTAGATCCAGCGTCCGGTCAGTTGACCGACGCCAGCATCTTCTCCATTTTCTTCACCCTTGCTCAAGTGTGCTAACCACAAGAATTTGCATCCGACGCAATAGAAAATAGACATTCCATTTTCCCGAAAGCGCCGAATCCCGCCTCACAAGCTCGGCGGGAGGGAGAGAGGGACCCAAACCCATCTCACCCCTACAAACACCACCGCCTTTGTAAATGTGCCAACACCACCAAGTGTACACCACAATGTGTATGTGTGTTAGCATTTTCACAATCATTTCTCAAAGGATGTTAGCCACTCAACTTGCCACGCCACTCGATCCTAGCGACAATGCAAAGTTAGATCACTCGAGTGGCACTAGATGACCGATATGCAAACAAGTTTGCCCCTCTTGATAGTACGGCCATCTATCCTAAACCCGGTCATAAACTTCTCTACACACCTATGACCGGTGAAATGAAATGCCCTAGGTTATACCTTTGCCTTGCGCATTCCATTCCATCTCCTCCAATGTCGATGCAACACATGCACCAACACGATCAACAATGATATGATCCACTCCATATCATCACATGATCATATTGGTTCATCGATCTTGACTCTACTTGCTCTTCACCGTTGCCATCGTCCA